>NC_057814.1:562301271-562356375 GCF_018294505.1 Triticum aestivum
GCATTCATAGCTTAGGATTCCCTTCATGCCGACACGAGGGAGGAGGGGGGCTGCTAGCTACTTCGCACTTTGCTAGGTGAACCTCGGTTGGGGGGAGGGGGCATGCATTCATAGCTTAGGATTCCCTTCGTGCCGACACGAGGGGGGTGGGGGCAAGCAATAACGTGCGCTTTGCGAGATAGGTGCCACATCAAAGTTGCATTTGGTATTTGAAAATCAAACCACCCTTTTCATACATAAATTTGGTCCACATGCAAGTGTGTTCGTGTAGTGTCCCTCTCTCGCATCATTTTTTGCCAGATTTATGAACATTAGACAAGTCGGATGACGCACCAGACACGGTTCACTCAAAGTAACCATGTGCCACGCCGGTGCCCCTGTCACGCACACATCCGCACACTACATTGGGCTCCACGAGGCTTCCCCTCTCAAAAATATCTGCCCGCCTCGAGGGTTTTTCTGTTTCATAACACACGGTTGTTGTCTCCGGACCGTGTGCGATGTTTCTTGTTCCCAATCCCGCCTGCATCCCTAGAAAATATCTACCCGCCTCGAGGGTTTTTCTGTTTCATAACACATGGTTGTTATCTCCGGACAGTGTGCGATGTTTCTTGTTCCCAATCCCGCCTGCGTCCCTAGAAAATATCTGCCCGCCTCGAGGGTTTTTCTGTTTCATAACACACGGTTGTTATCTCCTAACCGTGTGCGATGCACTATCATCAAAATTTTCAATAGCCCCGGCATTTCACTCCCGCGTTTGGCTCCCGCGTAGTAAAATTTTCAGTACCCGCGTCACTTCCTCAAACACCCCCCGCCCCCCTCCAGACACACACACACACACACCAAAACCTCCTCAGGCGTGCACACACACACACCCTCCCTTTCTCAAACCCTAGCAAGGTCCCCGCCGCCGCCGCGAGGCCCCCATTGTCAACATCTGCCGGTTTGCCCGTGCAGCTTACCCACTGATCTCCATACCCAGGCCGCCCTGAGTTTCTGAGATGACGCCTGCCAAACGCCCCTTTCGCATAGATCCCCATCCCCATCCCCATCCTCCACTCCAGAGTATCGCAGCCTAAGCCCGGCTACGCTTCCTGTGGAGCTCGAGGAGCGACAGGCCCAAAAGAGGTGTATCGCGGTCTCTTCGCCCGACGTCACCGAGGAAGTTGACGACCATTACTGATGGCAGGCACTCAAGAAACGGGCTAGAGTATGCGGGCATGTCTCGGCCGCCGGCTACGACATCGAGGTCATCAACAATGACGTCCTGAGGCGGGCTATGTCACAGGTTAAGTGGCCCATCCCCAACCCCTCGGGTTCAACCGCCGTCGATCTCATCCATGGCCTCGTCGCTGATCGCCTCTGGCTCGCTCTCAACAATTTTCCATCCTACCTCGCCATCGAGCCCCTTTTGTCCTTTCTAAAGGACACGTTGTGCGACACTGGCTTGGGATCCACAGCTTCCGAGACAGACCTCATCGACGACGACCATGAGGAGGGCACCCTCTCCGGCTCTTCCAAGGGGAAAGATCCCATCTGCTCTTCCAAGGGGAAAGCGCCCATCTGCGACATCAGGGAGGGTACCCTACAGCCGTGCTATTCCAAGGGGAAGGAGCCCATCTTCAACAACATGGAGCGCATCTAGGGTTCGTGCTCTTCCCACGAGAACGAGCCCATCTGTGACAAGTGAGGAAACCCGTGATTTGTTTTGCCGTGCCTCTTCACAGGGGGAACCCCATGATTTGTTTTGGCGAGTCCCTTATTGTAGTGTAGTGAGAATATGTCCAGTTTTAATTGCTATATCTGGTTGTTTGCAGTATGACTTGTTTATTTCTATTCTTCACAATGTGATGATCTATATGTGCAATTATTTACTGTGCAGTACATTTCATCAATCCAGTTTTAAACATACCGATAGGAATGCATATATTTGCTTGCTGTTAAGCCTGTTATAGCTAGCATATGCCTCTTTGAAAGTTTTTTGATTGTTTGGTTGTTTGTAGTTAGCATATGTCCAGTTTCAAATGCTATCTTTGGTTGTTCGTAGTATGCCTTGTTTATTCCAGTTATTCACAATGTGATGTTCTATATGTGCACGTATGAACTGTGCAGTTCAATTTCATCAGTACCAGTTTCAACAATACCACTATGAATGACTACATTTGGTTGCTGCATCTTGTAGTTAACATGACTTTCCATTTTTATTTAACAATACCCAATGTACTTAGACCGGCACAATACCAGTTTGAATGACTATGTTTGCTTGTTGTTAAATGTTAGGCCTGTTGCAGTGAACACACCTTTCCACTTGTTTTGCTTTACTAGCATGCTTAAACTTGCACACTGAAGCTATCTTTTGGAGATTATTTTGTCTGCCATGGATGATTTTGGTTGATGTTTAGCCTGTTGTGCTTAACATGCTTCCCAATGTACCTACACAGGACAATTTTGGGAACGACTGCTATTTTCCATCGAGGTTAGTTTCATCCCATGGCTTATATCTGCTCACTGTTCAGGATATCGGTAGCTGGTACCATATAGGCCAGGGGCTGATAAGGAACTAATCAGTGAATCGGACTTTTAAATGAATATATCTGCAACCCATTTATTGTTAGGTTAACTAGGGATATATGTAATATATCTGAGGCTACATAGCAACATGCACTGTACTTAATGTCTAAATATGCAATCCTAGGCTAGATAGCAACAAGGAAGAGTGTGTACTGTACTCTGTAGCCTTCTTTTTACTGCCTGTAATGAGTTCTGTTAGATGACAATGTCTGAATCTTTTTCCTTTGCAGTGGTTGCCAAATCAGTTTACTCAAGATTACCTCTCAAACTACATGATTGGTGGGCATGCAAAGGTTAAAGTATTTCTACCAGAACACTATGATTATCTAGATGTTTTCATCAAGACCGTGAAGGATGGGCGGTCGGCCATCACAAGGGGTTGGACTAGAGTCGTGTGTGCCTTCTGCATGGAGGAGGGCACAATATGGGCATTCCGCTTCACCTTATTCAGCAACCAGAATGTATTTCGCCTCTTTCTTTACCGTCTTTAATAGTACAAGTATACAACTGTGGTTCATCATTCTTTATTTGGTTCTTATGTAATTCTTGAACATATGTACCTATGAATCGAATAATGCATTGGTTGTTTGAACCTGATGGATATGAATAAAGCTGTAGCATACATTCAAATTCAAATTCAAATCCGGTACAATTTGAAATAGCAGCAATTAAATTACGGTGAAATTACGCTCTCCAGGTTGTTATGGCACACACGGTTGGTAAAACACAAACGTTTGTGATATACACCATAATCCGAGATGGTTCATAGAGAGGAAACGTGTGCAAGCATGCACATAGTTGCCATTTGCAAAGCGTGTGCGATGTCAGAAAATATCAAAAATGGTGCGGGCAAACTAAACGTTTGGTTTAGATGCCTTATCGTACACGATTCGCAAGCATCAACTGTTTCTGATGAAGTATGCATCGTAAACGTTGCACCATAGAATAGCGTGTGCGATAGTTGTCGTGTATGACGATGTTACGACGGTCCGATGTTTCGTAATCCTGTCCGACACTCGTAGGACGATTAGCTAATTGTCGTGGAATTGTCTCGTCAGATGTCCTAGTGTGAGGACTTAGTCGTGAGGCCATCGCATCTATGTGGTAGCTTGAGAGGGGTTGAGCGGAATCGAGAAACGCAACACAAGACAAAGGTTTAGACAGCTTCGGGCCCCGGGAAACATCATCCGGTAACAACCCTACATGCTGTTTGTGGCTAGGTCTCATTATCATCACCAGGGAGTCACTGTAAACCGCCTCTCCTAGTTATGTCTAGCCCTAAGATTATCTCTCTTGCTTGTCCCTCTTTTGGGAGCCCTGCCCCTCCTTATATAAGTTGAAGGGGCGGGTTACATGTGGAGTCCTATTAGGATTAGGACTAGTCTACCTTCTAATACAAACCGGATACAAGTCCGGGTCTTAACTCCTTGTAGGTAAATATTCCTCACGCCTTTCCTCTTAAACCGGCCCACCATTAACATAAACCGGCCTTCTGGGCCTTGGGCCTTGTCATCCATCTGTCCCGCCCGCCGGATTACTAATGAACCACCAAGATCGGGCGGGTTACCCGTGAGTCGCCAAGCTCCATCCGGGTCATACATCCAGCCGGGTTACACTGCGGGGTATATCCGCGACATTAGCCCCCAGTTTAATTTGGATTTATCCATGTTAAACTGATCATGTAAAACAAATACAACAACAAATTTGACAGATTGTGTTACGGGTTAGGAATCCTTGTAAGCCGGCACCTGATCATCCTTAACTCCTTGTCATTTCCTTCTTCTAAAAAATCCGGGTCAATAAGACAGCTTCAGAGTCAATTTGTTGATATTGGTCTCTTGTAGAGAAATATTGTAAGAAATAATCCACTTGAATCAGCCTTCAATGCTCTGACTTGACAAAAATATTGGTCTTCAAATATTCAACTGATATTCAACCGGCTTGAAAATATAGAACTTGCCGATCTATGATTTCCAAAATCACTGGGTTATAAAAACTGATAATTCCGGGTCATGATTGTTGCCAACGCCGGGTCATGATTGTTGCCAACGCCGGTTCATGATTATTGATGACGCCGGGTTATGATTGTTGAAGACACCGGGTCATAATGATTGGTGACGCCGGGTCAATAATTGTTGGTGACGCCGGGTCATAATTGTCGCAGACACCGGGTCAATCTGGTTAGCTCAAAACTGAAAATTGGAAGATATTTCTCCCTTATATCCATATTACCTGTAGCCCCCAAGTCTTGAACAGAACAAAGTGATGATTTGAGACTTGTTTCCATATAATTCTGCCAGTTTGAAGAATTCCATGTTGTCATCTCGGTTACTAGTAAAAACTGAATACTCCATATATGTAGCCCCCAAGTACCGGGTTGTCATGCTTGCAGCAACCTGGGACTTGTAATTGCCATATACTCAAAAAAACTTCAACCATTGTAGCCCCCAAGGGCCGGGTCATTATGCAATAATGAGCAGGGACTTTATAAATATGATCATGTAGCATTGAACAACAACGTGTAGCCCCCAAGGGCCGGCTCAGTAAGATAATATTGTGCTGAAAAGAACATCATATAATGTAACCCCCATCATGGGGCTTGAACCCACGTCCACAAGGTTAAGAGCTTTGTGCTTCACCAACTGAGTAGTGGATCCTTCAATAAAATGGATTAAGACTTGTGTACCTTAAATTTTTTGACAGGAGCAATTGGTAGCCCCCAAGGGCCAGCTCATTATGATGTGATGAGTCGGGTCTTCAATAAGGCCAGTAAAAATGACTTTGCATTAGCCCCCAATTGTCATGGTGCACGCTTGCAGCGACATGAAACTTGCATATTCGATATAATCTTAACATGAATAATGTAGCCCCCAAGTGCCGGGTCGTAAGCCTGCAGCGACTCAGGACTATTTCCTCCATTGTAAAATAAATTATATCCATTGATAAAATAATAGCCATTACGCTGAAGCGACTTTGAAAACCTCAATCATAATATTGGTTATTGATAACCATAATAAAATCTAGCCATGTTGGCTATTTAAAGACTTCAATAATATACCCAATGATTTATAAGCGCATGATTCCAATGGCGCAATCCAAATATATACTGGCAACTTATAGTCCAAAGCCAGGCCGGGTTAATAAACACCGAATAATTTATCATCATACTGGTGACTTATAGTCCAAAGCCAGGACGGGTTTATAAACGTCGGTCATTTATAATCATACTAGCGACTTATAGTCGAAAGCCAGGCCGGGTTAATAAACACCGGTGATTTATAATCATACTGGCAACTTATAATTGAAAGCCAAGCCAGGTCAATAGACACCAACAATCTTGTCAGTTTGTACGGCCGACTTATAGTCAACAGCCAGACCGGGTCAATAAACACCGAATTAACATAAACCTCATTGAAGAGAAAATTTGTCGAATAAAATCATGAGAAGACGTGAGGCTTTTCATGGGCTGCCAGGCCACTGAGTTAAACCATTTTACAAAGCCTTTTAAGATGGAGCTCACATTAACCAATCGTCGTTTTAACTTTGACAAGTTCACGGTCTGTATAAGATTGACTTGCCAAACGTTTGGCGGGTCATACCAGGATTACCTGGGCGGAGTGACTTACTTAAAGAAGGCAGGATAACCCGGGGTTTTAGGTGAATACAGTTGGCTTCCAAGCCTGGCTTGATAGCCTATTACAAGGGTATAGACTCTTTGTTCTTTGAGAAGCAAAGAGCCCCCGAGATATATTTTGAACTATGCTCAGTGGGTGCCTATGTTTGAGTTTGTGCTTTTGCAACACTCTCTTTGGCCCCTATTAACTTTTTTGAGAACTCGAACTTTGCGAGAGATATTTCTTCTTGAACCGGATGTTAAACCGGATATTGAGAGCTTAAAAGCTCTGTGGGAGACATCTTTCCCTTGAACCTGATCTTAAATCGGAATCTTCATTTTCAGCCAGAATTTTTCTGACGGCCTTTAAACTCGAACTTGCGAGAGATTAATTCTTTTTGAACCGGAAATTCTTAAACCGGATTTGAGAGCTTCAGAGCTTTGTGGGAGACAGATTTCCCTTGAACCGGATTGTAAACCGGATATTTGAGAGCTTCAACGCTTTATGGGAGAGAGATATCTCTCAACCGGATTTTGAACCGGAATCCTTTCTGATGACCCGGAACTTCTTCATTGAGCCGGGATTTTGTTATTGTCATATACTTTTTAAGCCGGAAATTTTCTGACAGCTTTTAAATTTCCATCAATATATTAGTAGCCTCCGGGACCGGGTTATCTTTCCCTCCATCGTCCTGGGGTTCTTAAAATTGCTGAAACTGGCAAGATTTGCTGAGTCATGTCATTGTAGCCGCCGAGTCTTAAGACGACTCGAGGAGTTGTCTTGAGATTCTCCGTAGTCGACCATAGCAGAAGGTGTATATTATTGGGTGTTGATAGCGCGATATGAATCCACAAAAGGTTGAGGCGACTGCGGCGGGTTATAAATGATCTGTATGAGTCGTGTCAACAACTCGGCCAATGGTTCCTTCCAACTGGCTATTTGAAGTTATCTAAACTATAGTGGCGGCGACTTGTGCGCCGGCCCATTGAGCCATCCAGTGTAGACGGCGGCTGATAGTATATGATAATTTGCCTCCAATCTGTTGAAAGAAAACCGGGCTACCCAAGCTGTGACTTGCTTTATACTCAATAAACAGCTCACGCAGACAGGTGCAGCCCAGTGTGTTGATGTAGACCAGGCCGCGAGAGACGGACAGGAAAGACGACCGCGGCTTCAGAGGCAGCACAGATAGCTGAGTCGGCCGCGGTGTTATAAGCCGGCGTGGACGGGCGAGTTAGCCACATCATGTTGATGTAGTGAACAATTGTCCTGCCTCGAAAACATCACAAGCCAGGGTAATTGTTCCTTGACAAAAATAATATGCGCTAATAAAATAAACCTTAGATGGATATCACGTGATATGCTAGGCCGGAAATTATCCGCCGCGGAGTTGATGATCACCATGGTGATGATGAAATCAATCACGGCTAAGTCGGCCGCAGGAGTAGACAAATGAGTCGGCCGAGGCATTGCAAGCCAGTGCGGGCGAGCAAGTTGTCCTCCGCGTTGTAAGCCGGTGCGGACGCGTGAACCAGCCGTGAGGGCGGATGGGCGAGTCGCCCGTGGCGTTGTAAAGCGGTGCAGACGGGCGAGCCAGCCACGACGTTGTAAGCCGGTGCAGGAGTCCGTTGAGTAAGGACGACCACCCGTGCCAAATGATGTTGGCATGCCTCCATCTCCGCGGTATAATGCCACTTTGTAATGAATAATTCTCCTACATATAAAAAATACCGTAGAGCAGAGTAGTTGTGCTCAGAGTAATTAAAGTATACTAAGAAAAAGTATAGGAGAAATAACACCTGATTTATTTTTTGGACGCATGCGGGCATGGCCATTAGCGCGTAGCTGGTCTCCACATATGTGTATTCCATCCAGTTTACGCAAACTGATCTCCAAAGAAAATCAGCCCAATACGGAGTACCAACACTAGTCACGTTGGTTTAGTCCTTAGATCTCTACGGCCGGATTAGACATCAATCAGCACCAGCCTTCGTCTGCAAGTAGCACTTTGTTTCTTTGGATTTAATTAGCCCCCACTGCAGGAAACAGTAGCAGCGGCACTGAATCCCTCGGGATTTGAAGCTGGCGTTCCGCTGACAATGGCGGTTTAAACGCGACGGGTCCAGCGTAGCGGAGTGGAACCAGCGAACGAGCCGATCTGGTGATAGCAGCTGGTGGTTTTAGTGCTGCACGGCCAGCAAAGCGGCGACTCGAAAGATCGTTGGAAACGACAAAATAAAAAATGCCAGCAAAAACTCTTGAGCTAAATAGATCTGATTACGTCCGTAGGCAGCGATTTTGAATACTCTGATTGCTTCTTCACGGTTATTTCTTTTCTTTTCCTTGGGGGATGAGACGTGCCTTGGTTGAGGTAGTAGCAACAGACACGCACGCGCGATCGTGGTGCTACTGGCTTCCGGCCGATTCGCCGGTGACCGCCGACCTCGTGCACCAAGGCCACATGTACTGACGCGGGCCGCCTCAAGCTCTTGAAGGGTCGGGTCAGCAGCAATGGAGGCGAGCTGAGCCTGGGGACTGGGCTAGGGTGAGAGCGAGGCCAACCACGGAGGCGGGCGACTCAAGACTGCGGCGACGTGCGGCAGAGGTGGAGGCGAGGCCAGTGCGGTGGCTATCGAAGCGAAACCGATTCCATGTCCCACGTTAAGCCAGCGAGGCAAAACCGAGTCCGTGTCCCACGTCCCCCTTCGGGTCGTGGATTTCCTTCCCCCTTTTTTTCATGTGCCAGATTTCACTTCTGTGAAAAAGTTGTACTGCCAGATGAGGCCTCCTGCCAGGTCGATCTTGACTTGACGCCCGCTTGACGAATTTGCTACTGCACATTGACGTGACTTGCTGATTGATAACAACTTCTTCCTTCTCATGGACAACATCAATGACAAAACCTCTTTTTGTTCTGCCTGCTGCCGCCGCGATGAATCTTCTCGGGACTCGCGTGCCCTTGTAAGATAACGCAACCATGGAGATTGACTTTCCTTTGGCCTTGGTGGATTACGTCCGCAGAAAAAATAACTGTGGTATGCAGGATCACGAGATTGTGGCGGTGGACAGATTGCATCCTTTCTCCCATCTTTTTTCTTTTTCTTATCTTGATTGATGAACTTGAAGATGATGTGAATCTTTCTGCGCTGGCTCTTCTTTACCCGGTCAACTGCGCGCTTCTCGATCCCTGGAGAAATCCCTTCAAGAACTCAACACCATCGTGCGCGAGCCCCACGGTGGGCGCCAACTGTCGTGGAATTGTCACGTCAGATGTCCTTGTGTGAGGACTTAGTCGTGAGGCCATCGCATCTATGTGGTAGCTTGAGAGGGGTTGAGCAGAATCGAGAAACGCAACACAAGACAAAGGTTTAGACAGCTTCGGGCCCCGGGAAACATAATCCGGTAACAACCCTACATGTTGTTTGTGGCTAGGTCTCATTATCATCACCAGGGAGTCGACGTAAACCGGCTCTCCTAGTTATGTCTAGCCCTAAGATTATCTCTCTTGCTTGTCCCTCTTTTGGTAGCCCTGCCCCTCCTTATATAAGTTGAAGGGGCGGGTTACATGTGGAGTCCTATTAGGATTAGGACTAGTCTACCTTCTAATACAAACCAAATACAAGTCCGGGTCTTAAGTCCTTGTAGGTAAATATTAATCACGCCTTTCCTCTTAAACCGGCCCACCATTAACATAAACCGGGCTTTCGGGCCTTGGGCCTTGTCATCCGTCTGTCCCGCCCGCCGGGTTACTAATGAACCGCCAAGATCGGGCGGGTTACCCGTGAGTCGCCAAGCTCCATTCGGGTCATACATCCAGCTGGGTTACACTACGGGGTATATCCCCGACACTAATCTTCTTAATAGTGAACCGTTTGTGATGGGCCATGCATCATACACGTTCTCTAATAGTGAACTGTTTGTGATGGGCCGCGCATCGTAAACGTAGCACCATAGAATACCGACTGTGATGGCAATGCAAGAAGAAACGAGTAGGAGTACTGTAGGGTCCCTATCCGCGACGGTTTCTGGGTCGTCTGGGAAGGATCCCCCTATAGCCTTCCCTCACTAGGCGACGGTTCTAAATGCCGTCGCGGAAAGGGGTTAAAAACCGTTTGTATAGCACCGACGCGTACTAGTGAAAGTGCATTGAATACTATGAGATGTTTGATTCCTTATGATTGTTTTGAGATATAAAGATGGTGATATTAGAGTCATGCTAGTGATTAATTGTGAATTGGAGAATTACTTGTGTTAAGGTTTGTGATTCCCGTAGCATGCACGTATGTTGAACCGTTATGTAACGAACTTAGAGCATGAGGTGTTTTTTGATTGTCTTCCTTATGAGTGGCGGTCGGGGACGAGCAGTGGTCTTTTCCTACCAATCTATCCCCCTAGGAGCATGCGCGTAGTACTTCATTTCAATAACTAATAGATTTTTCCAATAAGTATGTGAGTTCTTTATGACTAATGTTGATTCCATGGATTATACGCACTCTCACCTTTTATTTCTAGCCTCTCTAGTACCGCACAACTTTCGCCGGTACCATACACCCACCATATACCTTCCTCAAAACAGCCACCATACCTACCTATTATGGCATTTCCATAGCCATTCCTAGATATATTGCCATGCAACTTTCCACCGTTCCGATTATTATGACACGTTCCAGCATTGTCATATTGCTTTGCATGATCATGTAGTTGACATCGTATTTGTGGCAAAGCCACCGTTCATAATTCTTTCATACATATCACTCTTGATTCATTGCACATCCTGGTACACCGCCGGAGGCATTCATATAGAGTCATATTTTGTTCTAAGTATGGATTTGTAATTCTTGAGTTGTAAGCAAATAAAAGTGTGATGATCTTCATTATTAGAGCATTGCCCCATGTAAGGAAAAAAAGGGCCAAAGAAGGCAACAAAAAAAGAGAGGCCAAAGAAGCCAAACAAAAAAATGAGAGAAAAGAGGGAAGGGGCAATGTAACTATCCTCTTTCCGCACTTGTGCTTCAAAGTAGCACCATGATATTCATGATATAGAGTCTCCTATGTTATCACTTTCATATACTAGTGTGAATTTTTCATTATAGAACTTGGCTTGTATATTCCAATGATGGGCTTCCTCAAATTGCCCTAGGTCTTCGTGAGCAAGCAAGTTGGATGCACACCCACTTATTTTCTTTTTGAGCTTTCATAAACTTATAGCTCTAATGCATCTGTTGCATGGCAATCCCTACTCACTCACATTCATATCTATTGATGGGCATCTCTATAGCCCGTTGATACTCCTAGTTGATGTGAGACTATCTCCTTCTTTTTTTGTCTTCTCCACAACCACCATGTTCTATTCCACCAATAGTGCTATGTCCATGGCGCACGTTCATGTATTGCATGAAAGTTGAAAAAGTTTGAGAACATCAAAAGTATGAAACAATTGCTTGGCTTGACATCGGGGTTGTGCACGTTTTGAATATTTTGTGTGATGAAGATGGAGCATAGCCAGACTATATGATTTTGTAGGGATAAGCTTTCTTTGGCCATGTTATTTTGAGAACACATAATTGCCTTGTTTGTATGCTTGAAGTATTATTGTTTTTATGTCAATATTAAACTTTTGTTTTGAATATTATGGATCTAAACATTCATGCCACAATCAAAAAATTACATGGATAAATATGTTAGGTAACACTCCACATCCAAAATTCTATTTTTATCATTTACCTACTCGAGGACGAGGAGGAATTAAGCTTGGGGATGATTGATACGTCTCCAACGTATCTATATTTTTTTATTGTTCCATGCTATTATATTATCTACTTTGGATGTTTTATATACATTAATATTCTATTTTATATTATTTGTGGGACTAACCTATTAACCTAGAGCCCAGTGCTAGTTTCTATTTTTTCCTTGTTTTTGAGTTTCGCAGAAAAGGAATACCAAACGGAGTCCAAATGGAATAAAGCCTTCGCGATGATTTTTTTTGGACCAGAAGACACCCCAGAGACTTGGAGATCAAGTCGGAAGAGCAACGAGGCAGCCACGAGGGGGGGCGCCCCCCCTGCCTTGTGGCCTACTCCAACACCTCCTGACCTAATTCTTCAGCCTATATATTCACATATATTCCCAAACCACAAGAAGTATCCACGAAAACACTTTTCCACCGCCACAACCTTCTGTTCCTGTGAGATCCCATCTAGGAGCCTTTTCCAGCATCCTGCCGGAGGGGGATTGGATCATGGAGGGCTTGTACATCAACTCTATTGCCCTTCCGATGAAGCGTGAGTAGTTTACCATAGACCTACGGTCCATACCTAGTAGCTAGATGGCTTCTTCTCTTTCTTTGATTCTCAATACCATGTTCTCCTCGATGTTCTTGGAGATCTATCCGATGTAATCTTCTTTTGCGGTGTGTTTGTCAAGATCCAAAGAATTGTGGATTTATGATCAGCTTATCTATGAATATTATTTGAATCTTCTCTGAATTCTTTTATGCATGATTTGGTATCTTTGTAATTCTCTTCGAACTATCAGTTTAGTTTGGCCAACTAGATTGGGTTTTCTTGCAATGGGAGAAGTGCTTAGCTTTGGGTTCGATCTTGCGGTGTCCTTTCCCAGTGACAGTAGGGGCAACAAGGCACGTATTGTATTGCTGCCATCGAGGATAAAAAGATGGGGTTTACATCATACTGCTTGAGTTTATTCCTCTACATCATGTCATCTTACTTAATACCTTACTCTGTTCTTCATGAACTTAATACTCTAGATGCAGGCAGGAGTCGGTCGATGTGTGGAGTAATAGTAGTAGATGCAGAATCATTTCGGTCTACTTGACACATACGTGATGCCTATATTTCATAATCATTGCCTTAGATATCATCATAACTTTGCCCTTTTCTATCAATTTCTTGATAGTAATTTGTTCACCCACCGTATTATTTGCTATCTTGAGAGTAGCCTCTAGTGAAACATATGGCTCCCGGGTCCATTTTCCATCATATAAGTTTCCGATCTACTATTTTGCAATCTTTTACTTTCTGATATATAAATCAAAAACCCAAAAATATTTACTTTATTGTTTGTTTAGTTTCATCTATCTCTATCAGATCCCACTTCTTCAAGTAACCGTGAAGGGATTGACAACCCCTTTATCGCGTTGGGTGCAAGTTGTTTGATTGTTTGTGCAGGTATTGGTGATTTGTGCGTTGTCTCCTACTGGATTGATACCTTGGTTCTCTAACTGAGGGAAATACTTATATCTACTTTGCTGCATCACCCTTTCCTCTTCGAGGGAAAAACCAACGCAAGCTCAAGAAGTAGCAACACCCAGCTCCACTTGGGGAGTTTCCACTAAAAAAGGTCCACATGAGGAGTAACCACCCTGTAACGGTGGGACGGCCTAGTTTACGCGAATTGAGGACGGGAAATCGGTTCGAGCGACGTTTTGGTTGATCGAAGATGATCTTGAGCGTTCAAGAGGTAGATCGGACGGTAAAAGGTATCAAACCGCTATGAGAGGGCGCAGGTGGTTTGTGTATACAATCTCTTAATACATGTTAAAATACATTGCCTAGTCCTTTTCATCAGTTCGGACTTTTGAGAAACTTGACGAGCGCATCTGTTCAATATGGTATCAGAGCTACAAGGTCTCAGGATCAAATCCTGGCCAATGCACTATTAATATAAAAATAGTTGCGACCTAATTCGATCCCACTTATATGGTCTTCCTGTGTGTCCACAACATAGACATGATGGGGAGTGTTAAAAAACATCACATAGTCCTTTACATCAGTTTGGACTTTTGAGAAACTTGGCTAGCGCATCTGTTCAATAATACATATATCAGACATAGCATCCAAATGACAAGAACATGGACAAACTTGCAGGAACACAGATTCGTAGGATTTTGAAACGTATGAATAGAAAAAGTATAGGATTGGAGTGGCATGCCCACTTGATTACTATAGGACTAGCAATGAGTGTTTGATGATATAGGAAAAACAAAGGAATTGTAAAAAACAGGTTGGAGTGGATGTTAGATTTCCTATGAAATGTAGTACAAAAGATTCCATAGAAAAAATCCTATGGGATTCAATCCTATAAATCAAAGGACCAACATAGGAATATATCCTAAGGATTTCAATCCTCTAGAAATCCTATAAAATTTCTTTGAATAAAAGGAGCCATAAGTGTGTAGATATTGACACAAGTTTTGATAATTTCGATCCTCTGGTCCAAATTAATTCACGCAGATTCACTGAATCTAGAAAGATTTAGACAAAATATTGTCTAAATCTGCGTCAATTAATTCAGAATGGGAGGAAATATTTTATGGTCAATTGGTTTTAATGTCCCCGGTGCGAAGATACAAAGTCAATATTGGCATTTATTAATTACTATTAGACTAGAAAACATATCTACCACCATTACTGCTCTCGATTGTGTATGCATACATGGATTGCAATCGTTGCATAAATCAATCTTATGGACGACTATAGTATGAGATATTAAGTTGCTGAATTAATGGGCGATCCTTCCATATGAAGGAGTTTGACGTCATGTATATATTTCCTAACAAATATCAAATATACTAATTACTATTGTAAATAATTATTTCTCCTTTCCAAAGTAATTGACGCAAATTTGTTAGATATGCATGTATCTACACACTAAAACGCGTCTAGATACATGCATATCTTGATAAATATGTGTCAATTAAGAATGGGGGAATATCAGTTAATGACTGACGAAATTTAATGATAGAAAGTTCATCCCAGGCACTATAAATAGACAAGGTTGCAGACCTTTTGGCTTACCACACCTTAAGTTATTCAATCCAAGCTTTCACAATGGCCTGCAAGATGGCATTAGTCTTGTCTCTATCGGTGTTAGCATTCTTCATCTGCCTTGGTAATTTAATTATCCATGGTTTTGCGGTTTTATGAATAGTTGTACTCTATATATAGTTCTAATGGGATGGGTTTGAAATTTACATCAGGTACTGCTGAAGCTGGCCCGCAGTGCATGTACCAGCTTAATCCTTACTATCATAGTAGGTGCGAGACAAATGATGACAACGACAATTGTCGAAGTGCTTGTAAAAAATTTGAGGCACCAAAGTACATGGGTGGTATGTGCCATGATGAACAATGCGTCTGTTATACCTGTTAATGATCATCGGACTCTTCCACCGCTGGGGTAGCCATTAAGATACATCCACTTGTCCCTTGGTGGACACCACCATAGAAAGATTTGAGCTCCAAGGAAGATTGTCTTTTTGGTGTAACAGAATAAATTGGCAATGTATCGAACTATGATTTAGCAAGTTTTTTTTCCCGATGAGTTACATCGAAGAGTTTCCAATTGATTTATAATTTTCGTCTAATATCTTGTAGGCAAACACCCCTTAAGACCTTATTCTACTACCACTTGATAGAGGCAAAGGTGTCCCGATGTTTCGATGAGATGGAGGCCATCGTTTTCTGTGGGATTCGACCTTGACGATCCGACTACGAACGTGCGAGACGTCATGCCTTAGCAATCGCTAAACCAACTTCCGAGGGTTATTGACCACGCCGGAGCACGATCAACCTGACTTCGAAGGTCTGTTTCCTGCGAGCAAATGAAGAACAAGCAAGCAACTAAGATTGCAATCTGGATATTGCGAATATAAGAGGAAAGCTTTATACTCCTAACAGTAGACCCCGAAACGACCCGAACACAGCAAAAAAACTAAAAGGAAAAAAAACCCACCCACCCTCCCGGCCGCGCCCACAAGGCCACGACTCGATCTGCTTGTCTTCCTCCGCGCCCCACCACCTGACCCGCGCCGTTGCATGCCCCTCGCACGCACACCTACCAGTGCCGGATCAGGCCACCACGGGCTCCACTACAAAAAAAATACACTTCCGTGATGATACGTGTTTGTCACAGTAGGTCGCATTTTTGTCATGCATGTACATCCATGACAAATTTATGACAGAATCAAGATAGTCAAACCTGTGCTGTCGTAGAAGTGTTCCATGACATTACCAAAATTATCATCACGGAAGTGTCCACTTCCATGACGATAAATCACGCGTCACAGAAGTGCTTACCGACACGTGGCATCCACCATAACGGAATACCGTTAAGCTATCGGGTCGGGTTTTGGATCCGATAACCTGTTAACAGCCCCGACCAATGGGGATTTTCCATGTGTAAAATCATCATTGGCTGGAGGAAACACGTGTCGTCTCATCGCTGGGACAGATGTCATCCACTCATTGGACAGAAGGCGCCTATGATACGTCGACACATGGCACGGCCCAACAGAGGCCCATTCTTGTGAAAAGGCCGGCCCGTTTGACTTGGTCAAAAGCTGGCGGGCCGGCCCATGTAAAGCCTGTTAACGGCCTATTCGCATATAGCCCATTTACAGCCCGCTACCCAAGGCCCGTTACGCCCTATTCGAATTAGGCCCAGTAGCGTCATCTGGGCCACCCAATATGATTCCAGCCCGTTTTCACTTATGGCCCATGTATGGCCCATGACGTCTTTCGGCCCATATGAGGCCCTATGTAACTCTTGGCCTATTAACGGCCCGTGGTGAAACTGGCCCGTAATGAACAGTGTATCACTTTACACCCATTAACGGCCCGTGGTGAAACTGGCCCGTAATGAACAGTGTATCACTTTATACCCATTAACGGCCTGTTATTCCGTTGGGCCGTTTCCAGCCCATGTTATCTTTCGGCCTTCTCAGAGCCATTTATTCTTGGGCTCATTTCCAGCATTCGTTTACTTATGGCCCGTTACTGTCATTTTCTGCTTGTGCCCAAATTCAGCCCGTGGTTACAGTCGCGCCCATTTGTGGTCCGTTAATACGTTGGGCCGTTTTCATAGCATCATCAAATACGGCCTATTAACGATGGCCCGTTATGGTCGGCCCATGAACGGACGATTCCAACTCTAGCCCGTTTACGACCATAATGCGGCATGTTATTGGCCCATGTTTGGCCAATCGATCATACTGCCCGTATAAGGCCCATTGATGATACGGCCCATAGAAGGCACATTGTTTCTACGGCCCATAGAAGGCCCACTGTTTCTACGGCCCGTAGAAGGCCCACTGTTTCTACGGCCCATAGAAGGCCCACTGTTTCTACGGCCCGTAGAAGGCCCACTGTTTCTTCGGCCCATAGGAGGCCCAGTGTCACTACAGTAAATATTAGCCCATGGTTATTGTGGCCTAGTTTTAAAAAATAGGTTATTGCAGCCACTAGCACACCGCGGAAAAAGAACTGCAATGACTACAAGCAAACAAATAAACAAGACAACAAGGAAATAAATAAGCAAGCAACTTACGCTAGGCTATCACGGCTATCACACATATTATATCCACTGGGCATCAAAGTTCGCCACCAGTGCAAATAAACGCGCCGACAAAAGAATATACAAAACTGAGAGCACTTCATAAGGCACTAGGCCTGGCCACGTCGGGCCCCCCAAACAGCTGAAGAAGTTGAGTAGACCTCAGTTGTGTCACCGATAGATGCATCAACACTAGATTTAAGGCATGATGGTGCGCACGGCAGTCCTCTGACATCTTCATTGCATCTTTGACTTCAAGTCGGCACTGAGCTGAAGCAAGCCTTTCCACTTTAAGTTGACACTGAAGAAGTCAAACTGATTGAGGCAGCGACTGCACAGAGGTTGTCTCACACCTGCTGGTGAGTAGCTTCAACTCACTGTCTTCACCAAGACAGGACCTTGGGGTCATCTCGCTGTCCTCCAGATGGTTTGGCTCACTATCTTCCCTAAAGTTCTGCCTAGCGTAAGAGATACGAGTCTGGAAGAGAAACAAGGAGACACGTAACAGGTTGCACAATTATATAAGCAAATAAATGGATCTGTTCTGCATAAGGAACATGTTTTTACATCTACAATTTGAAACTAGTAGTTGTTGCAAACATCCAATCAGATGTAAACAGCAAAGCAAACAGCAGTGGAGGAAATGATGCCTATCCAAATCTATACTAGAACAAAGTATGAAGGCTTGAGAAGGATGAACTTACATTACATGTTAACACGGGCTGGACAAAGCCCTTCTCCATGTTGATGGAAGGATAATTCAATAAATTCCCCAAAGAAAATTCTTTATAAGCGTTGCCATTATTCTACATTTTGCAAAGAGTAAATATAGATCAAATAATATTGGAAGAAATAGAGGATAATGAAGCTCAGGTGCAGACTGATGATACATAATCAAATAGCAATTAATTAAGTACAGCATTACAAGGCAAAAGGGAGAGAGGTACTGACAAGAGCAATGCAGAGCACATTATTGTTTTGAGATTGTATGATCCTTTGAGCAAGGAGATTCATCTGAAATTAGTTTTCATACGAGAGAGAAGGTAAGGCACAAGCAGAAATTTAGGAGTTCAAATTTTGAATTGATATCATAGACAGTACCTGACGCTGGGCTCCCAGCAGTTCTAATAGGGGTTTGGCCACTGGAGTAGGGGTAAGGTGTGGTACAGTTGGGCCTGTGTTTTCTGTGGCTGCTGATCTATCTGATTTAACAGGTATCACTACCTTTTCCAAATACCTAGTTTGTACTCCTTGAGGATCTGCACTCACCCTCTTCCTTTTGGACATCTATTACGAAAGAACAACATTTGACTGGAAAAACATAGTGTGACGACACATGGAATAGGTACAGAAAATGGATAGGTATGGCATATACTCATATATGATGCTTAAACTAAGCAGATGGTGTAACAAAGTAGAAGTAACGCAAGAGGTCAGATGCAAAATATGTGCGACCAATACAACTTTGCAAAGTTAGAACAAGCACCTTGATGGGTGAATAAGATAGGCCATCCTCCACCATGCCAAGTTTGTTAGCCAGTGGATCGTTCCGCAATATTCCTCTCGTGCGCCCATTCTCATATTCATTTTGATAATGTTCAATATCTGACATGCATGAAAACATAAAAACAAGTGAGATTTTCTCTGTATTGCAGAAGTGATTCTAATCCAATACTGCCTCCCTGTAAACCCCTTTGTGCTATCTCTGCAATTCTTTTAAAAGATGCCATGCATGCTGTAATTTGTTGTGTGCATTAATATAATGTGGCCTACTACTCAAACTATGAGAGCTCCAGAAGTGATGACACTTCGCAGATGATAGCTTCAACATATAGTAAAGAAGAACAAGTCAACCTGACCTGACAGATTCAAAATATACTAAGGGAGAACAACTCGACCTGACCAGTCGACCGCAAGAGAAGAGTATCATCTTAAAGAAGAGCAGAAGAGCAAGCAGATTGTAGATATTACAAGTCTTTCAATACAATGTCGGTTGGCCACCCATGATGAACCAGAGCGCACAGAGAAATATTATTCTTTCCGGTCTCTCATATGTGGCTCACATGCATTTCAAAACTAAAGTAGGAACATTTAGCTAACCAATTAAACATCTCTCAGTTTTACTAATATCAGCAATAATATCAGATATGAATTTGTACAACTAAGCTTGTTTAGCTCGATGGGTGGAGCAGTGCTATTACGACACGAACCACGTAGGCTGATTGTGGTCATCATAAAATGGGGAAAACATAAGAATGATGAGTACAGTGTTGACCGTGGCAGTGGGATGGCAGCTCTAAAGCTGCAAACTGCGCAAAGGGTAGTTAGCAACTGATGTTTGCTTTGAAATAACAACTAAGATTTGGTATGGACAAGAAAGTACGGTCAACAAGTGACAAAGAAATGCAATTATGCTGTCTCTCTATATGTCGCGACATGCATTTGGAAACTCAAGTGGGACCTTTAGCTAACCAATTAAATGTGTCGGTTAACTAATATCAGTATCATATCACAATCATATTTGAACAACTAACCTTTCGAATTCTGAGTGTTGTGTTATTTAGCTTGAAGGGTGGAGTAATGCTAGTACGACAGAAAGCACCTACGCAGATCATAGTAGAGTAGATAAACGGGAAAACCCTAAGCATCAAGAGAAAAATCGGGGAAGTGGAACTATTAGGACTAGTGGGTGGCGCACATGCTTTTCGAAACGAATATAGGAACATTAGGTGACCAATTAAACGTTCTCTGTTTTAGTGATATGAGCATCATATCAGATTCGTATTTCAACACGTAAGCTTTGGGTTGAGGTCTTGAGGAGCAGTGCTAGCATGAAACGAAGCACCTACGATGATGGTAGTGAATATAAAGGGGGAAACCATAAGCTTTACGAGTATAGTGCCCGTTCCATGGCGGATCTGAAGATGCAAACCGGACAAAGCTACTTCGCAACCAATGTTTGCTTTCAACTAGCAACTACAATTTGGTACGGACAAGAAAAGTATAGTAAACAAATTACGATCTATTTTCCGGGTGAGATCAATAACTTAAGCACATATGGAAGAGTACCACCTCTCTTGCGACGCCGTGTAGGCCTATGCTGATACGTTGAGGGTGCTGCGGGTGCGATGGCCGTCGGCGGTGGGGAAGAAGACTTTAGACGGCAGACGGCCAGGTCGGGGGATATATCCTGTTGCCGTGGATGAGGCGGTTGTAGGAGCGGCAACGGCAAGGTGGACGACGGCGCCGATGAAGCGAGAGGAGGCGATGAAAGGATCCTGGTCCAGCGCCGTGGATGAGAGACGTCCATCTCTTGTAGTGGACGACGGGGTAGGGTAGCGGCTCCGGCAAGGTGGAGGATGGGGTGGCGGACGGAGGAGGCTGGCCGCAGTGCGGAGGTTGTCGTGCCGCCGATGGTGTATGAATGGGGAAATGGAGGGGGGGATCTCAAACTTTGGGACGCGCTTCTCTGAAATGGGGAAAGTTACGAACTTATCCCCCGTTTAAAATTTCGGACATCGTGTCGGTTGGGGATAGGACGGTAATCTCGCATCTCCCAAATATTTGTCGGTAACTATTTCGGGCGAGGAGAGGGTGTTTTGCCGCCCACGGTTGGCGCCCACGGTGTATGAACGGGGCTGACAGGTAGGGCGGTTGTGTCACGTCTGATGGAAGTTACACATCTGCCCCTATTTAAAATATTAGCCTACATCGATTTCGGACGAGGAGAGTTTGTTTTGCCGCCCACCTTGTATGAATGGGGAAATGGAGGAAGAGATACATGTCTTTCGGACGAGCTTGAATCAAATGTGTTTTGCCACACACGTTTGGCGCCCACCGTGTCTGAATGGGCTCAGAGGCCGTCATGTCACGTCTGATTGAAGTTACTAGTCTACCCCTATCGATAGCAGTGTAAATCCGGTCGATAAGGATGTCAAGTGTCAGGGGTAGATAGTAATTTCCATCTCGCAAACACTTGCTTCGGGCAGCCCACAAATTATAGTGGGTGTTTAGCCGCTTCGTTCAAAACTTGGGTGAATTAGCATTCACGTTTTCCCTGGGACCTGGCAAACTAAATTCAAATCCAATTTGTATTCGATTACGAATATCCACAGATAATTATACGTTTTGTTATTTATTTCTTCAAAACCACAACAAAGATTTATTCCACCTTTATATATGATTATGATTTAGAAATGCCGTGATCTTCGAATTCAGTAGGTTGGATACACTCTGAGTCAAACAGTTATTTCATCCAATACAATATGCTCACACAAAAAACAGTTCACCTTATGTCAATCATACAAGTACTGAGGATTACCTCGCCTAAAAAATTCGGATCATTACAACACATGGACAACATAGGGGGTCTTGCAACATAATCCATTCAGAGACATGACACAACATGCAAGTACAATAATCTAATGAGAATTTCAACTGGTATCTAAAGAAGAACCGGGATTACCTTGGGTTTCAGATAGCAGAAACAGCAGGACCTCCTCCGTCTTCAAATGCAACATTCATACTTCCTCCAATTCTTGGGTTGCTTGCATAATGCGTGCTGCTAATTCCGTAATTTCCAGCCTCAAGATAAAATTACCTCATTCATGGCAGCCACACCATCTCTTTCTGCCTCTAGTAGAGCCTCAAGCACTATAATATCTGTGCTCAGACTGCTCTCCGGCGGTGTTGCCTCTGAACTGCTACCATCTGGTAACATGGATGGCGCACTGCTTCCACAAATAGATTCTGGGGTTGTACATTGTATCCTAGTGTGAACGGCATCCTGGAAGGTTTCCGCTTGACATCATTAAGAGATAGTTATCGTATGATCCAGGCATTAAGCTTACATGGTAAACGACGGATGAATTATTGCCGAGCATGGCAAACTATATTTAAATGGTTCGAAGCAGCATCAGCCGAAAAGAAATTAAAATGGTAAGATGAAACTAGGGATGTAAGTGGCAAATAAACGACATCCGCCAGTCCCATCTAGTTAGATTTTGCTACCTCCCTAGTTCATTTTCCTCAAAAAACAAAAACTCTTTTGAACTATCATACCACTAGTGGACTTTAATCGGGATTAAACGGGACCCAATTGACATCCCTAGTTGAAAGGGAGTGTACAACCTCTATATTTAAGTTGCCAAGGCATCTAAGCAGTTGAAATAATCTGAGAAAGCACTTAACAGTGTGGCCTCATATAAACTACGAAGACAGTCTTGTGATAAAGTTGAGAGGAAAAGTTAAGGACTCAAATGAAATAGGCATGCATTTCTTTACGATAGTACAGTAGGCACTGCTGACATATTGCCAACTCAGGTATAGCGTAACAACAAATAAGCACTCGAATCAAGCAATACAGCAAAGCAGACAACTGAACTATTTGTAATTCGGTAGGATTACACGTTGAGGGCACAAGCCAAGAAAGCATCCCACTCGCATTACATTTCACATGTACTAAAACACACTGGCTTACCATATGTTGCTGTGAAGCCTAGCTGCTGTTGCAATGTTCTTTGAAGATATCGTCAGCATCCCGTGGTTGCAAATCTAGTTGTAGTTTATTCTACACCATCTATTTAGGTAAAATTAATTTTAATCGCATGCACTGGTCCGAATTGATCATCAATGGTTCATCTAAACTTATGAAAGAAGGGTGTGTGCATACACGACAATATATCTGCTTCCCTCTATTTTTATGCTAGTTCGAGGTGCCAGCCCCAAAAGAACAAATATTTTGCTTGATGGGGTTGGCAGCTCCATAATTAATAGAAGCATCAAATTAGTCATGCAACTTGGGAAGATCAAGAACACACAAACAAGTAATGAACAGAGGCTCGGAGCAGTGATGTAATAGCTAGCATCAGAAAATGTAGGGTAAACCAAACAAAAAGCAGCGGAACCACATGCTTGTTTGCTGATGTGTAATTAAGCATAGAGAACATTAAGCAGTCTGATGGAACCAACAGGTGGCATCAGAACAAAACTAAAGCATATTAACTATATGTGCACTGGTATGTAATTTAGCACATGTAACATGTTCACTGCCAGAAGTATGGCCCTACAGGTGCAAGCAGAATAACGCGTCTCATGAAAAACTGAATGATGCCCTGAAGAAATTCAAAGGTGCGGTGCTTATTCTAGGAAAGTGAACATAGGCGCCGACCTGATTCTCGGCGGCGTATGGGTATCATTGTCATACTTGATAGCTAAGGATCGTCGATGGTGCTCGTGTTGCGGTTGAGTTTGGGCCGGCTGTCGCCGTCGCTGAAGCGGCTCTGGTGCTACGGTTGCGGCGCCTGTCGACATACAAGAAAGCTCATCTATGGTAAGTGAACAGTTGCGCGATAAAGAGAAAAACCGAAGGAGTACAAATCGAAATAACCTGATGAGGCTGCGGCGTCGGTAAAGCAGGGCCGGTGGAGTTGAATATGGCGTCCGTGGAGTGGGTCCGGTGAAGTGGACGAAGGCTTCGGCGGGTGCACTGTATAGTGCTTTCGGTGAGGCGGATCTGTTGCAGCGGACGAGGGCTTGTATGAAGGGCCAGCGAAGGGGCAGACGAGGGAGTCAGTGAAGGGCCTACGCTGTGGTGGACAAGGGCGTCGGTTAAGCAGATCCAGTGCGGTGGACCATGATGGCGGTCAAGGAGATCTGGAGCGGTGGACAAGCCAGTCGCTGAAGCGGCTCCGGTGAAGTGGTGAGTTGGCAGTTGGGGTTTCCAAGGTGCGGAAGGTAGATCCGGCGGGGTGTGAGGTCCACCGCTGCGGCGGAGGACTAGATTCGGCGGCTTGCCGTGGTTGGGGTCGGGGAGGGGAAGGGGAGGGGCTCTGGGGAAGAATGTTGGGGGCAAAGAGGGGGAAACAATGGAGTTACCAAAGCAGCCCTTTTCCGTTCATGTGGCAGGGGTAAAACAGGAATATCACAGGGCCAAACTTTCGGGCGCGTGATATTTCAATGTGAGCGAGAAGTTTGAAAGCTTTTGGCGCCTAAAATTATAAGTATCCTGCTCTCGTACGGCCGACTATGATGTCATGGCCGACAATTTGTTTGTTTTGCACGCAAAAAAAATGTGCAAGTTTTGAAAATCAATGTCTCCAACTCGAAACTTAGATTGTCCATTCAATTCAAATATGGATCATTGAGCTACTACAAGCAAATACCATCATACGGTCCAATTCAAATGAAATTCCAAATGTGTTTATCCTAAATATGATGACAAAAGCAAAAATGTGTATGTGTATGAATAAAGTGGATGATTATAAAGTTTGAACATGCCCGTATGTCTATATCTCTAGGTTTGATATATGAATTTGAAGTCACGAAATCCCGGCTTAAAAATGTACCTCCGTTTAAATGAATTACAAAAGCTAATGATGGAGTCGAATTCCAAAATTCAAATCTTAGGTTTGTAATTCTGGTACATCAAGGTATATCACGCATGTTCAAAAGTATCGTTATCTCATAGTACAAACTGTGAAACAAATTGATCAGCCATGAGTGCACAGTATCTCAATTACGCTAAAGTCCTTGAAATATAGACACCTCACTCTTTATCTGAAGTCAACCCCCCCCCCACCACCACACACACACACACACATAGAGAAGTCGTTCTCTCCCCCAAACACCAACACACGAGCACATTAACACCCCTCTCTCTTGTAAAGTCCGGACCCCAACATTGGTCTCTATCACTTTGTCTCTCGGAGTCTCGGGCATGCACACATCTCTTCCCTCACCTCTAGGTCTCCTACTATCTCTCTTACCCAAGCACATGCACTATGTAGAGTGTATATTTCCCATACACACAAAACGTCGCCCCCAAATGTCTATCTCCCTAGTTATGTGGTTCTCGCGCACTCACCTCACACACCACCCCCACTGCAAACAAACACACTTTGTCTCCTTGTGCACCACTCTCCTCTTTCTATCTCTCCCACATGTGGACCCGCCCCAGCTCCTTCCTTGTATACATATATGTCGTGACTCTTTGCATAGCTCCCTAATGTATAATCGTTCTCGATTTCGCACATTGTTCTCTACACATCTATTCTAGATCTCTCATGAAGTCCCTATCACACACACGATGACTCGCTTCCCTTGCGTCTCCGTTCATAGGCCAATTTCGGACAACATCAACATTGTCTCCCTATCTATACGCCATTTATGGACACAAACGACCCCTCTTGCCCCCCCTCTTCTCTCTCTCTCTCTCTCCGTCGCTAGCTCTCTCTTTCTCTCCTCTCACACCCCTCTCCCACACACACACTCGATGTCTCTTCCAGATAGTCTGCTCCCCCCGCCCGCACCCGTGCTATCTCGCTACTACACATGTCACACCATTCCCCCTTCCCTTATACTAGGTTTACATCATCAGTGGTCTCTCTACTCCACATACACTCTCTCCCTCTCACACACAAACGCGTGCACAAACACACACAAACACACACAAACACCGATTTATCTGGATCCTCATCTCTCCTCATGTCCGCATGTGTATCTCACACACTCACTCTCTAATTATGTATATGTGTCTCCACGTTACACAACACAAAGCCCCATGTACATGTCTCTCTCTATCCTCCACACACATAGACACAAAGAATCTGTTATCATTGCCTCAGTCTCAAACATATCACACACGCACACTGTCTCTCTCTCTCTCGCAAACACGCTTAACAAGGGTTTCCCCGTGAATAACTTACCGTCTATTCATCAACAGACGTGGCAGTACGGCGAACACGAGACGTGAAAAAGAATAAATCTACATGTGCTTAGACCACCTAGTATGACTACTAGGACTAGAGCAAGCCAAAAAGCGCACCGCCGTCACCCCCTCCTTGTCGGCGACGGGAAAATCTTTGTTTTACACAGTCGAGAAGTCATTGTGCTAAGGCCCCATATGCCGAGGCGTTGAATAGAATGTAGATGCTAGTTTACGGAAGCAAGTATCGATAATACGTTTGTATCTCCATACTTATATTTCTTCTTTTATAAAAAACCAAGTTGGTGATGATGGTACGTGTGCCATCTTGCAATATAGACCGTCCGATCTATATCTGACGGATGGAAATTAAACTAAAAGATACCTGCACCCCTCTCCACATTTGCAGACAAGGCCTTCCCTCGTTCATCCTTATCTCCAACAAACCTCATTGTTGAGCAATTAAGAAAGGAAGCCTCTGGAACAAACTGGCCTGGTGGCCGCTGCCGGCATCGTCAATCCCCATGCCTCCGCTCAGTCCGACCACCAACCACCACCACACCCCACTCCTCTTCACCTTATCTCAGATTTCTCGAGATATCATTAGTTTTTACACATGGGATTACTCCCGCAAGGGTCAATCACAACAAGTGTTTTATAAAAAAATGCATCTTGATGTTCTGTGCAATGCAAGGATCTTGCTAGTACTCCTACACAAGACTATGTTGGTGATGCTGGTGTGTCTGCCATCCGTCGTTTCTGACCATTAGATCTACATCTAACGATTTGAGGTAAGTTGTTGCCTTTTCTCACCAACATCCCACTTGTCTACCAATTTGCAGAAAAACCCATAATTAGTATCTTAAAACCAACCACATCCCTCCCTGGCCTCACCAGAACAGCCCAAGGAATATATTCTAATTGAAACATAATATATCTCTAGTGACATATGTATATCAAAATTAGAGTGTTTTTTACCAAGTTTGTGAATAAGTATTATTCTAATTATGATTCGTTGCAACAGACATGAACATTGCTAGTATTTCCAACCATGCATTTTTTTCCTAGTATTCCATAGTTTCGAGTTTTCCATCAAGATATTAGTCACTCATGGTTGATATTTACTTTCAATCATGTACACATATGCACTATGTAACTAGCCTTGCTTATTGGCTTCCAAATCTTAACTTTCACTCCTACTTACAATATGTAGAGTATTTAACAAAAAATACCACTTTCAACCAGCCCTAGGAAGAATCTATTGTACAAAAAATAGCAAAAACATACCCAAAATTTCTTAATCCATGCCAAAAACTACCTAGTAATCCTATCGATTAGGTTCGTTTAAACCCATTTATGACAGGGTTGGCCCACACGTCCGTGCTGACGAGGCAGCTTAAACCAACACATTTTGTTTGATCGTTGACACGAGGGACCCACATCTGACCTTCTATCCTGTTATTCCCCCTCAAATCATTATTTTTCCTGAACATTACTTGAAACAGTACTGAGGCGTGTTCGTCGGTGGCGCCGGTGATGAGCGAGTTGGCCGCCGCTCCGTCGGACGGGCCGGACGCCGCGCTGGCCTCTGCACAGGTTGGTAGGCTGGCCCGAGCGTGACTCACGAGCGAGCAAGCCGCCGCGCTGGCCTTCGCTCGAGCCAGATGGCTGGCCTTAGTGCGGCGCGCGCGAGCAAGCCGCCGCGCTGCCGTGCCAATCTAGCTAGCAAACCTTGCACACAAGCAGCTGGACGGAGCTATCTTGGCTAGCTAGCGGCCGCGAGCGCCGGACGGAGCTGGCATCCGGCTGCCGCAACATGGGCTCTGCACCACCGGCGGTTTTGACCTCGCCTTCTGCCGGCGGCGGTAGCTGCGTCCCATGGCCGAGGATGACTAGGTGGACGGGCCGGAGGTAGGAGGTCACTCGAGGATTTTTGTTGGTAAGAGCATGTACAATGGTTGATAAGGTAGTCTTATCTTAAGTCTGCCACGTATGCAAGTGGTAGTAGTTTCTTGGCATTTTAGTGGTTTCTTGCATTATTAGAGCAAGTATAATAGAGCTGAGTCAGCGGGCTATAAGAAATAAACTAGTATATTTCTGCTTAGTTGGAGGAAAGAGAAGAGGAGAGAGAAGGTAAGCGGGCTCTTCGTGAAGAGCCAGCTCTAGCACGTGCTCCTAGGCACTTTGTGAGAATGAGAAGTGGGCCACATAATAAAAAAGTAGTACACTCTTTTGATCTATTATTGTACATGTTTGCTATAAGATGGGATGTAGATCACATGGCACTGGCTTATAGCCAGCAGCTGGCTATACTATTAACCATGCTCTTAGGGGTTTCTTGTAAGGAACAATGTACGTAGTACTAGCGACAAAAGGCGATTCTAGGTTGCGTTGTACTCCAACGAGTACTACTAGTGGTCGCGGGAGTGTATACCTCGTTTTGTGGGTTCGATCCCGGCCGAACGCACGACGGCCTTTTTTAAAAAATAGTACTACTACACTTCACTGCGAGCCAATATTTTACACGGGTAGTTTGAGTTTTGAAGTCAAACGGGCGTGCGGCCCCACAATCTGGGTGCACTGGACAGCCTAGCCACGTGAACGGGTTTTCCTTCCCAGCATCCCGTGGCTCGCGTGCTCGCCCTAGCCGCACCTCGCTTGCAGCTTCCAGCTAGTAGCATATTTAAACTAGCGCCTCCCAATTAAGCCCGAGGAGCCGGAAAAGCCTGGCGAGGCATATGGCTCTGTACGTCAAGTGCTCTACTACTACTCTGTAGCTTGTGGCGTTCCACGCATGGACTTCACTCCATTATCGGCTCTACTATAAAAGAAATTCCTCTTGACGTGTGTTTTTGAAACGGAGGCAAAAGCTTTGCTGCATCTCATTAATAAAGAAGGAACTACTAACAAAGTTCGACAAGATCCATTACACCTCCACAAATGGAAGCGAAAAGCCTAGTCTCGCTGTATCAAATAACTCAAATGTTCTGCCCCTGTAGTAACCGTCGCTGATAAATAGGCTGCTAGTGTGTGCGTGAGAGGAGCGGCTGAGTAGGCCAGCTACGTGAGAGGAGCGGCTGAATAGAGCACCGAGAGTACCCACTAGGCCACTACGCAGGTGTACTTCCCCTGCATTGATAGTACAGCGATGGTTCTAGAGAACAGTAGTACCCTCCACTTCCAACTGTAGCTCCTTGGCCCTAAGATTCAAGAGTTCAAAACTGGTGCACTATACTAGACTAGACTAGAAGTACAGTACATGGCACTACTAGTTGAGAAAAGTAGTACTAGTATTGCTACAGTACGAGTACGTACTCCTCCGTCACATAATGTAAGATGTTTTTTTGAAACTAGTTGGCGTGTACAAAAAATGGCAAAAACATACCCAAAATTTCTTAATCCACGCCAAAAACTACTACCTAGTGCCAAAAATTTCATACTAGTGCTATTATTTACAGTATAATGCAATCCCATAACGTTCCATAATGCTAGTACTAGTAGTAAATAATAGCCTCACCCCTTCGCTGAGGAACGATCTACAGTTGGAAGGGACGAGGCCCTGTGGTTACTACGCTCTTATCTCCTCCTTGCCAGTTCCCCTCCCCCCGAAGAGAAGGCAGTTCGTCGCTGCTCCCATGGATTCGCCAGGCGGTTCTCCTCCTCGTCGGGGCTGGGAGACCTTGGATGACGATCCTCTGGGAGAAATCGCACGCCGCTCCGACGTCCTCACCGCCGCAAGACTCGGTGCTTCCTGCACCAACTTTTTCAAGACGCTGCTTAAATGGGCTTGGGAAAAGGCCATGCTTGTTGGTCTTCCATGCGTCCTCAAGGATAAGGTTCTTCTATGGGACAATCCTTCCAACAGTCCACCGCTCCTTGGCCATGGTTGCACGTTGACTCCACTAGAGTTGCCGACGTTGAGAGGTAGTCGGATTTTGTCCGATGAGCATGTCAGTAATGGAGTTTGATCATGTAGTACTTAGTTATTCCATTTCCATCCGGTAATTTCTCCGCTGCTCACCGTCTTATATATAGGTCTGGGTCGGTGCCAACGAAGATTGGCTTGCATACCTCCGGCCGGATACCACCATCATTTTGCACAACATCCACAGCAGTGCGGCCGTTCCGGTAGACCCCTTCTCCACCATTGGGATCGGCCTTCCGGACTGGTTGGGCTTGAATACGTATGATGATGCCTACATGAGATTGAAGAAGATAGCAATTGCGGACCCTCCGACAAAGCGACGTGGCTACGACGATTACTATCTCATCGCGGTGTTCGACATAAGGATTGCCATCAATGCAAGAGGCAGTAACGGCAGAGGCTGGCTCATGTTGGCGCCGGCAGATTTGTACCCCTACATGTTCGAAGACGCCGTGCGCCATCTAGGCCGCATCTTCGCGGTGACAAGCCAGGGGACTTGTTTCATCTGGTTGCCATCCTACGGTACGGGAGATTACAAACGGAATGCACAAACCATCATTTGCATCCCTAACGGTACTCCATTATTTTGCAGGGACCAGTCATCCCCCGACCAAAATAAGATTGCCGATCCTGGATGTGCATTTGCATCCGCGATTCGGTCTAACCTGGAACCTTGTAGCTGACTTTGGCATATTGGGATCAGCTATCTTAGCAGTCGTTACCCATGGTACCACTGATGTGCAACATGGTCACACAATCTACCATGATCGGACCGTCACCATCTACCCAGGTATTCCATTTTTTAACCCTCTCGCCTTCTCTTTCATTGTTGTACTAGTAGTATACTTTGTATTACTAGTAGGAGTACTTTTTACCTTGGAGGACGCGTATAGCTAGCTAGGCCCTTGAAGACTTGAACCCACTAGCTGCCACCATTTTTGTTTTTCCATGTCTTACTATCTCATCCATGTAGCCAAGAGTGGCTATATATAATAAGCCGGTTATTTTACTTCCTCTATACCGGAGTAGTACTATTTGCTGCACAGTATTACTGACCGCCATATTTGAGCACAACATTATTATGCATGGACCTTGACTATGTACGTCACCATGTGTCCAGATCTAGGATGTCGCGTGTACCAGATGAACGGCGTCGAGTTCGACCCCCGTGATGCTACGTGGGTGCCGAGGAACACTCTTGGAGAGTACTCGCTTTTCATCGGGGACAGCTACCCCATTGTGAAGCGGATGCCACCTTCCGTGCACGACACGGAAGGCCTGCCGTTCATGAAGCATGGTTGTGTCTTCAGTGCGCACCGCCGGATGAACGACATGCTGGGACACGCTATCCCTGATTTATGCCGCTTCAGCTTGGATGAGTCTCCATCGTGTGGAACCGGACTAGAAAGCTGCGACAATGATTCCCGTTGCCCACCGCTATGGATCGTGCCATCCATGAAGAACACCTGGGACTGGAACCTGGAGGAGGACATGTAGCCCATCTATGACGTGTAAGTGGAGTACGGTAATTGTGAACGGTAGCGCTGTGAATATATGTAGACTTGTCGTGCACAAATTTATCACATGAATTGGAGATGAACTTCTGTGGCATACTGGCATTTTTCCTTTAGAATTTATTACTAGTAAATGTGTTATGTGTACGTGCAACTTGTGTGGTTGTTGCACAGGCTCCAACACGCTCTTTGAGAAAAAAGGTGGCACAGCTTTGGATATACGTGACGTGGCAGCGTCATACAGTAGCATCGTTCGCTATAGTTGTAGTACACTCCTACTAGGACGACAACTCCTATAAAACCTTGCGCTTGGCTCTTTGCCTCTTCAGGAGGTTCAACAGTTCGTACTCGTGTGAACCTTGCACTTGGCTCTTCGCCTCTTCGGAAGGTACAACAATGATGATACTACAGTACAATATGCTTCTGGCAATCTGACACCGATTGAACTGCTGCACGTCCACCGCGAGGGCGAGGGAGAGGGAGAGGGAGAGGGCGCTGTAGTCAAAACCCTCTCCTCGTCCTGCGAACCAGCGCGCGCGTGGGCGAGGGAGAGGTGTAGTAAGCAAGCTTCTCCTCGTTCGGTGAGTTGACGGGACACATCAAAGCAGTACTAGTACTAGTAGTAGTAGTCCATACTGCGTCCTTTTCGATTAATATGGCTTAATTTGAAACGAGAAAAATACACTGGCGGTCAACGTATGTAACAATACGCTCTTTACGGTCACTATATATAGTTTTGCGGCGATTATACGATCACTAGCTCATCGTAGAGCACCGTATTGCACCCTACTGACCGGCCACATAGTCGACGTGGCACTTTGTTGACTGGTTAAATTGTCACCTGGTTTCTGGGTCCCACCTGTCAGTTGGCAGAGCAAAGAAATCAGTTAAAGAAAACTTTAAACAGGCGCGACACGAGTCCAACCCTTGCGCGCGAACCGCCCTGGTTGTGTATGTGAGTGCATGCACGTGTCCTCCCTCGGTCTTCCAACAAAGAGTGTACATCGGCTATAAAACAAAGAGTGTAGTACATGATGTACATCTACACTTACAATGCATTTAGCCTTTAATCTAAATCGATATTGATTGACTAATGCACCAACTTGTGCTGTAGGTATAGGCTACATGTGTATCCTTAATTACAGCATGCAATGGCCTTCATTTAATCTTCTTATCTCAATGGTCGCATGCACACATAAGTCTGCTACTTTTGGGCGTTAATTATGCCCTGGTCAATGTGTAAATCTCTAAATGTACAGTCTTTCACGGACATAGGGAGTAGGTTGAGCACTTGAGCGTGAGCGTGTGTGTTGCGTCGTGTGCTGTGTGCCGCATGGGTGCGTGAGTGTTGCGTGCGTCCATGTGTACGTGTGAGTGTTGCATGTTGCATGCATGCATGCATGCATGAGGCTTACACCCTCCCATTGACATGTTCATATTTCAAGCTTCCTCTGTTCCCTCCATATGGTGATACTCCCTCTGTTCCCAAATAGTACGGAGTAAGCCTCCCTCTGTTCCCAAATACGCAGTATTTGTCTTTCTACAGATTTCAACAAGTGACTTGGTATGGAGCAAAATGAGTGAAGTGAGCGTAGAGGCATAGGGATACAGTAGAAAGGAAGTCCTCGCGATCCATTATTCCCCATCTCGGTCAGAGAGAACTATTCAACTAGTCTTCGTAGTGAAGTGACAATACACGCTGCAGCAGATGGGACACATAATTAATAAGCTGAACCAGCGTGTTGGTGTTACTAAATCAGCCTTACCCAGTACTGCCATCATGTTTGCCAGTAGAGCACGCTTCCGCAAATACGCCTACGCACCTCTGTCCTCCATTAACTGACATATGGGCCCTGTTGTGGTAGACCCACATGTCATCGGTGTAACTATTTACACTCCGAAGGACGGCATATCCTGGTAGAAGTACTAGTAGAATTGAGATTGAATGTACTTTCTTCCCCGTCTTCCACTCTTCTTCCTCCTCTCTTCTTCTTCCTCCTCTCTTCCCCATCGTCGGCCGCACACCATTTACCCCCGCTCACTGCTCGCCCGCCCGCGCCATCTTCCTTGGTAGCTCGCGCGTACCATATCCCCCCGCTCACTGCTCGGCCACACGAGGAGAAGCTTCTTCGCTCGCCCGCCCGAATCCACTTCCCCGCTGGCTCGCAGGCATCGAAAACCCCAATGGCAGAACCGACTGACACGCAGAGCCGCGATTGGAATTCCCTCCCCGATGTTCTCTTGGAGCAGATCTGTAGTCGTATGGACCTACTCAGCACCGTCCGTCTGGCCGCATGCTCGGTGTCTTTGTACCGTCTACTCGTCTGCAACCGGCCGGCTCTTTTCAAGACACCCTTCTTGCTGATGCCCGATCCTCGCAGGTGGCCCAGAGACCGACTTGACGATCCTATGGAGGTTGCCGTGGTGCCCCTCGACATGCTACCACTACTCGTCCACCTGTCCTTCAGGCGCGGCCACTACTGGGCGGGCATGAAGGCCAACTGGATCGTCCTCATCCACCACATGGTAGTTCGTGGCATCTCGTGGATATCTACACCCAGCGAGAGATCACCCTTCCATCGTTGGATACCGCCGCCATCGAGCCTTGCGGCCCGCCGGACACTCCTGCCTACTACGCACGAGACGCGTCAAGCCTTTGGCTCGACCTCTATTTGCAGAAAGTTGTAATCTGCGAAGTGCCCACACCATCAGAAGACTACATGGATTACAAGCTCATTGCCTTGTTCAACATGGGATTAGTCTATCTGGAATCCGGTCGCCATACATGGTTATGGCTCATCATCAATCCTATTGAGGCAACATTTCTGTCTGATGCTATAGTGCACGATGGCATCATTTGCGCGGTCGACGCACAGATTGGCTGCCTATACTGGTGGAATTTATCGTCGTGTAATTGTTCTATCTCATCTCATCTTTACCTTATGAATACGACTGCCTGTTCATTTGTTACAAATTTAGAATGCATAGCATGTCTATAACCACATCATTGCTATATGTTCCTCTCATTTCCTAGATTTTTATGACCACACATGTTATTGTTAGAGTTGATATGAGAACAATTGGCATCTAATGATTGTTAGAATACATATTATGAGCATAACATCATGATTGCTATATGTTACTCTCGTTTACAAGATTTTTATAACAACGCATGTTATTGCTTAGAGTTGATATGAGAACAGTAGTAGTAAGTGCTATGGTAGAATATGAGTAGGCACTGTCATAGCTGTTTTCCTCTCATTGTTACATGATGTTTGAACCAAAAAATATTGCTAGAATATGAAAGCCATTGGCTTATTTTTTTAACTTGGGGTATGATTATGACCACGGCATTGCAATTCTCTGTCTATGATATGTGTCACTGTGATAATAATCTTAATTCTGCACATACTCTGAACATGATTGTTTATTTTTGTCCTTTTGGTCTCCAATTTGAATTGTTGCAGCAGACGCAAATGCGCTGGCCTTCATGATTCTAGGACCTGGAATCATACCAGCCGATGGGTGGTGGTTTATCGCTCGTTCAGCTGACGGCGGTCATTTGATGCTCATTCGCACGTACCAAATTGACCAAACCATTACATCAAACCACATGCAGTACAATGCGTGGGGCATTCGTGACATTGATGGCTATGGCTGCTTTGTGTTCGAGAAAGATCCCAGCTCCGTTTGGCCAGGCGTATTCAACTGGAGGCGGGTTTACAGCCTCCGCAACCACTTCTTGTTCCTCGGGCTCAATTATCCGATCATCCAACCAATCACCGATCATATCACCGGCGATGATTACTGTGCTATGCAACTTCCATTCGCGACGGGGGCTGTGTTTACACATCATACCATGGGTTTCATGAATCACCATATCCAGAGATTCGTCGACACAGCTTGTTGCCAGATAATCTTCAGTGTGTGAAAGGCATCAAGCTTCCATGCGATGGATGGCTTTTGCAAACCCATAATGCGGCGATGTGGTTCATGCCAACAAGAAATATGCACAACTTGAGTCATGTTGATATCTAGACTGAGCTATGTATTCTGCTGCTGTAGCACGACCCTCTTTTGTTGGATATTATGTATTGTTGTTAGTTTGAAGCACTCCTCTGGTTTGAAGGATAGATACCTTCCTGGGATCTCTAAAATAAGACAAAATTTACGAAACGTAAAATTACGGTGCATAGATGTTAAAATAGAGGTGGGTGAAGAATAATTATTCCTCACCCAGGGTGACGAATAGTCAATCCCTATATATATATGTATCAGTTAGGCTTCAAGTGCCTACTTGTTAGTTAAACCTATGTATAAATTGTGACACTAAATACGACTAATAAGTAGTACAATAGCAGTACTAGTATACGTCGGTCAAATTATTCATCATGTCCACACATTGAATTGACGTGACAACACGCTGCGCGTGAGGTGACACAAGAATCCCGGCGGCGTGTTCGGGTATTCTGGACTTCAGATTTGGAGTACCACTTATCTGTCGAAATCTTTCATCATTCACTTAAAATAGTTGATTGATCATACATTGAGTACCATATAACTGGAATTACCGATGCAAGTCGAAGAAGGATTGGCCGGTGCTGCCGACTGGCGTCAAGTTCGATCCCACGGATCAGGAGCTGATCGAGCACCTTGAGGCCAAAGTGAGTGCTGACAGCGCGAGATTTCAGTCTCTCATCGATTTGTTCATACCAACCATCGACAGCGAGCACGGCATATGCTACACCCAACCTAAGAAACTTCCAGGTAAGACATCGATCGGCCGTCTACTTGCACAAACATATTCCTTTGTTTATAGCTCTATTTTTCTTTTTAGACGCAGACCTGGTGATGCAATTACAATTTGACAGTTAATAAAAAGTGAAACAAGTGACTGCAACATGCCAAAGATGTTATGAAAATGCCAACTAGGTACACTAAAACCTGTATTCCACAATACTGCAGGTATCACACTGAGTGGCCTAAGGAAGCATTTCTTCCAGCGCAATTCCAGGGCGTTCAAAAGGGGCACGCGGATGCGTCGCAAGATACAGTCGGAGTGAAGCATGCACGCGATGTGGCACAAGACCAGCAATACCTTGCCCGTGATGGTCAACGGCCGGCAGACGGGCAGCAAAAAAGGTTCTGGTGCTGCACACCAACAAGAACTTCGACCAGCAGAGGAGCAACTGGGTGATGCACCAGTACCACCTCGGGGACCTGGAGCAAGAGAAGGAGCGGGAGCTGGTCCTCTGCAAGATTTTCTGCCAAACAAACACTAGGGCCAGGAGTAAAAAGATTATAAGTTAGTTTGGTATTGGTAGTTGTACTACCTTGTCGTCCGCAAGTTGGTATTGTTGTTAACGATCTTTTGGTATGAACTTGCATTTGCTACCAACCATCATGCCGAGGGTCGACGTGGATATAAAGCTGAATCATTTGTTTCGAAATGAATTTTCAGGCACCTGATTTTTATTTGATGGGAAGCATAAGCACCCGCCGTTCGAATTCCCAGTTCTCCAATTTTTTCGAAACAAGTGCATGCAGTCGGAGTAAATGGCCACGGGTAGGCTAACCGACTGCCCCTGGTTCTTCTGAAAAAATTATCAGGCCTTCGGGCCTCCAAGCACTCCAAGCATTGGGCCGCCTTCCCTGGCCGGCTACCTCTGAAGCCGACTCCCGGAAGGCGACCCAGCCTCAGCAACCCCTCCCCAGGACGACTACGGGGTGGCCGACTCCAAGAAGCCGGCCAAGAGGGACGGCGACTCCAAGAAGCCGTCCAAGACCACAACCACCAAAGCTACCCCCACATAACGGCGACAAGACGGGGTGTGGCCACAGTGCGGCCCACTACCCCCGAAGCCCGAGGCGGGCATGGCTACAGGAGGCCGTACGGGACGGCCGTCTCCTGTGCGGCTCGGCACTGTAGCCATGCTAGCCTCAACGTCATCCACGACAGACTCCCGTACGGCCCATGGGCGGCGGGCCCCTTCAGCCAGAGAGAGGCGTGAAGGCGGCCTGGCCTTTCCCAGTTGGCCAAGGGCGTAGCCGGCCCCCGGAAGCCGGCTACTCCCTTCCTCGAAGCAGGAGCCCCATTAAGGAGACAAGACGAGGTAAGGCTACAGTGAGAGCCCCCGAGGCGGCCCACTGTAGCCACGCTTACCTCGACAAAGCCCTCGTCATCAGAGGCGAGGCTACAGTAAGCAGCCGCCAACAAGACCCTAGGCGGTGGGGCCGGCCTGTTGACCGAGAGGCCGGCAGCCGGCGAGACCCACCAGTCGGCAGGCCCCAACGGCCGGCGGAGAAGCCGGCGAGCGTAGACACTGACGGCTGGGACCAGTGCCCAGCCGGATTACCATTGTACCCCCGAGGGGTAGGCCTATATAAACCCCCCGGAGCACCCATGCAAAGGGTTGGCTTCTAAGCATAGCACACACACACCATAGATTGAGAGAAGCAAGAGCTAGCCTTGTTCTTCTTCTCCCCTGATCCCAACGGCTCTAGGAGCGATTGTAGCTACCCATTCTCGATCTAGTGATCATGCGGAGACCCCGCAGAGCAGGACTAGGGGTGTTATCTCCTCGGAGAGCCCCGAACCTGGGTAAGATCCGCCGGCGTGCATGTCTTCGCCTCATCCCGTTTCCAGGCACCGGCGATGTCTTATTGGCACCCACAATGATAAGCCATCCGTTCACATATGTCGCACCAACCACCCGACATTTGGCGCCCACCGTGGGGCCAGGTGCACCATCGTCCGGAGACCTGTTCTGGATGGGAAACCTCTTCCTCCCCCGCGAGCGCAGCCAGCCGGCTACGCCCGATGGCGCCTGCCTCGACGCGCTGCAAGGCGTAGACGACGCCTCCGCAGCGAGCCGCCTCGCCGATCTGCTCGGCGAGACTCGCATCTCCGACGAGCCTGCGTCCGACGCAGGCACCGACTACCCCGAGAACCGCCTCGTCAACCTCCTCGACCAGCTTCACGTCTCCAGCGAGCCTGCTGCAGACATGGAGTCGGTCGGCTCCACCGACCCGATGCTCATCGACTCCGACACAACATCGCTTGACGCCTACCCCTCCGACGTGGTGGTCTTCGACGACCTCCTCCCTCGAGCTGACAGCGGCAGCAGCGCTGTCACCGAAGTGCTGGTCATCAGCCACGTCGCCAACTCGGGCGAGAATGCCCACGACGCCTTGCAAGCAGCAATGCACGACCTCTCCGTCCCCATCCCGGCCGACGCCGACGCCGAGACCCTGGAGGCACGCCGCCTTGCCCTCATCGCGGAGGGCCAGAAGATAGCCTCCATGAGACGCCTCACCGAGGCCCACCAGCGCGAAGTCGACCGCGCCGCCTTCGGTACGCCGCCGCCTAGCGGCCCGAGCCGAGCCGGCTTCGTCCAGAAGCGCGGCGCGGCCGTCGCCAGCATGCTGGGCGCAGATCGCCCGTCTACGCCACCCCGTTCGAGAATCTGCGAGCCGCTCAGGCAGCCGCAGAAGAGCTCAATGGGCTGGGAGCCGATGAGCTCCCCTACATGACAAGACGGATCCAGCAGCTGCTCGACGCGGCTGCAGAACGGCACGAAGCCGGCGCTCGTGCTGATAGTCATCCCCCGCGCCGGGAGCACGCCGCGACGTCTCGCTCGCCGACTGCGAGCGGCGCGCGCCAGAAGAAAGACAAGGAGCCGGCTACCAGCCGCAGCCGGACTCGCGTTACCATCGAGCGCGACGCGGAAGGCCGCCCTTGAGCGGTTGAACACCAAGGAAATATGCCTCCTCCCCCGCCTCGAAGAGAAAGACGCCTCACTCCGCCGCCTATCACGCACCCGACTCTTGGCGACCGACTCGGCCGCCGAGAAGGAGTCGGCGAGAACGACGCCCGCCACAGGATCGACCGCCTTGCTCGATCCTTGGCGTTAGAAGAAGAAGACGATGTCGGCCCGCCATGCTTTGGCCCCCGCATCCGCGACGCCCTTCCCCAAAGGGTTCTCGCTCCCCAGAGACACGCCCAAGTACAACGGCTTGGTGAAGCCGGAAGATTGGCTCATCGACTACTCCACGGCCGTCAGCATAGCCAACGGCAATCGGCGCGTCGCCGTGAAGTACGTCCCCCTCATGCTGCAAGGCACGGCGCGCACATGGCTCAACAGCCTCAAGCCCTACAGCATCAACAGCTGGCTGGACTTCACCGAAGTCTTCGTCCGCAACTTCACCAGAACCTACAAGCGGCCACCCAAGCCTCGCCAGCTCTCCCTCTGCGTCCAAGGGCCCAACGAGTCGACCAGCGACTACCTCACGCGATGGGCCGAGCTCCGCAACTCCTGCGAGGGGGTGCACGAGGTCCAGGCCATCGAGTACTTCACCGCCGGGTGCCGAGAGGGCACCCTCCTCAAGCACCGACTCCTCTGCGATGAGCCGGCTACCCTCGATGAGTTGCTGGTCATCGCGGACAAGTACGCCACGGCCGACTCCTCGATGAAGACCGAGCTGAGAGTTGACGCCTCTGGGAAGGTGATTGCTCCGGCTCCCAAGACGCCGGCTGGCGACCCTAATCGGCGCCCCTACCAGAACGACCACAAGCGCAAAGCCCCCATGTCGACTTCCTCCAGTCGGCAGGTGGCCACAGTTGAAGATGAGTAGCCCGAAGAACGGCCCGCTCCCAAGAAGAAGGGTGGAAGGCCGGCTTGGCAGCCGTCTTTCTCCTACGAACAAGCTCTCGACGCCCCCTGCAAGTTCCACAGCGGCGTGAAGCCGTCCAACCACACAACCCGGAAATGCCACTGGCTCACCCGCATCACCAAGGGCGAGGGAATGATGCCGCCTCCGCCTCCCGGCCTGCCGCCTCCAGCCCCCCAGCAGCCGGCGGCTCGGTCGGCAGTCGGCGCCATCCAAGACGAATTCCCCGAAGAGCACGCCGCCTACGTCGTCTTCACCAGTCAAGCCGACGACAAACGCAGCCGACGCCGACAGCACCAAGAGGTGAATGCAGTCGCCACCAGCGCCCCCGAGTTCATGCACTGGTCAGAAAAGCCAATCAGCTGGAGCCAGGCCGACCACCCAGAGGTGATGCCTTCGCCTGGCTCCTATGCAATGGTCTTGGACGTCACCCTCGCGACGGAGAGGCGAGCTGCCAGATTTTCCCGCGTCCTGATAGACGGCGGAAGCAGTATCAACATACTGTACCGCGATACCATGGAGAAGCTGAACATCAAAGCAAAGCAGCTCATGCCGAGCCGCAGCGTGTTCCATGGTATCGTCCCCGGCCTGTCTTGCTCCCCAATCGGCAAGATCAAAATGGATGTTCTCTTCGGAGACAAGGATCATTTTCGCCGAGAAGCAATATGGTTCGAGGTAGTGGATTTGGAGAGCTCCTATCATGCACTGCTTGGCCGACCTGCCCTGGCCAAGTTCATGGCTGTGCCCCACTATGCCTACCTGAAGATGAAGATGCCGAGCTCGAAGGGGATCATCACGGTAGCCGGCGACTACAAGAAGTCCATCGAGTGCGCCATGGCCAGTAGCCGGCTGGCCGAGTCCCTCGTGGTGGCAGAAGAGAAGAAGATGTTGGAACGGGTTGTGGCCATGGTCGGCAAGCAGCCGGCCTTGTCCCCCAACCCCAAGGATTGTGATGCGCAGGGCTCCTTCCAGCCTGCCAAAGAGACGAAGAAGATACCTCTGGACCCGGAGAACCCGGAGAGGTTCGCTGTCATTGGGGCGAACTTGGACAGTAAATAGGAAGGCGAGCTCGTCGACTTCCTCCGTGAGAATCGAGACATCTTTGCATGGTCCCCAAAGGACATGCCGGGTGTCCCGAAGGATTTCGCTGAGCACAAATTACATGTCCGAGCTGATGCGAAGCCGGTCAAGCAACCCCTCCGCCGACTGTCAGAAGAGAAGCGAAGAATTGTGGGAGAAGAGATAGCCCGGCTCCTTGCCGCTGGCTTTATCATGGAAGTGTTCTTTCCAGAGTGGCTTGCCAACCCAGTTCTGGTTCTGAAGAAGAATAACAAGTGGCGTATGTGTATAGACTACACCAGTCTGAACAAGGCCTGCCCAAAGGATCTGTTCGCTCTGCCACGGATTGACCAAGTGATAGACTCCACAGCCGGATGCGAGCTGTTAAGTTTTTTGGATGCGTACTCAGGGTACCATCAGATCAAGTTGGACCCAGCTGACCGCCTGAAGACTGCCTTCATCACACCCTTTGGAGCTTTCTGCTACCTGACTATGACATTCGGCTTGAGAAATGCCGGTGCCACTTTTCAGCGTTGCATGCAGAAATGTCTCTTGAAACAACTCGGCAGAAATGCCCACGTCTACGTAGACGACATTGTGGTGAAGACAGAGAAGCGCGGTACCTTGCTGGAAGACCTGACAGAAACATTCGCCAACTTGCGTCGATTCCAGATCAAGCTCAACCCCGAGAAGTGCGTCTTCGGAGTGCCAGTCGGCCAGCTGCTAGGCTTCCTGGTCTCTGAACGCGGCATTGAGTGCAACCCCGTCAAGATCAAGGCCATCGAAAGGATGGAGATTCCCACCAAACTGCGAGATGTGCAGAAGTTCACTGGCTGCTTAGCCTCCCTGAATCGTTTTATCAGCCGACTAGGAGAAAAGGCTCTCCCCTTGTACCGACTCATGAAGAAGTCCACTCACTTCAAGTGGAACGATCAAGCCGACCAAGCCTTCCATGAGTTGAAGAAAATGCTAACCACTCCGCCTGTCCTGGCTGCGCCGACTGAGAAGGAGCCCATGCTCCTCTACATCGCCGCGACTAGCCGAGTCGTCAGCACTGTTGTTGTGGTCCAGCGCCCGGAGGAAGGCCGAGCCCAGCTAGTCCAGAGGCCGGTGTACTATCTCAGCGAAGTGCTGTCCAGCTCAAAGCAAAACTACCCACACTACCAGAAGATGTGCTATGGGGTGCACTTCGCTGCCAAGAAACTGAAGCCCTACTTCCAAGAGCATCCCATCACGGTCGTGTGCACTGCCCCGCTTGCCGAGATCATAGGCAGCCAGGATGCATCCGGCCGGGTGGCCAAATGGGCCATTGCATTGGCGCCCTATACGATCTTCTACCAACCCCGCACTCCCATCAAGTCGCAAGCATTAGCCGACTTCCTCGTCGACTGGGCCAAGACCCAGTACCTACCGCCGGCTCCCGACTCTACCCATTGGCGGATGCACTTTGACGGGTCCAAGATGCGCACTGGCTTGGGAGCCGGCATCGTCCTCACCTCTCCCAAAGGCGACAAGCTCAAGTACACGCTGCAGATCTACTTCGCCGCCTCCAACAACGTGGCCGAGTACGAGGCGCTTGTACACGGGCTCCGGCTAGCCAAAGAGCTTGGCATACGCCGGATCCTGTGCTACGGCGACTCAGACTTGGTAGTCCAGCAATCGTCTGGCGACTGGGACGCCAAGGACGCGAACATGGCGAGTTATCGATTCCTCGTCCAGCAGATCAGCGGATACTTCGAGGGGTGCGAGTTCCTCCACGTGCCAAGGGCCGACAACGACCAAGCAGATGCCCTAGCACAGATCGGCTCCACCCGACAAGCCATACCGACTGGCGTCTCCCTCCAGCGCCTCCTCAAGCCGTCCGTCAAGCCGTCTCCAGAGTCGGATTCCATTTTCGTACCGCCTGCACCAGATACAGCCGGATCCGACTGGAGAAACCCCGCAGGCGGCACGGGGACTTCGACAACCGGCTCAGGGACTGCCGTAGTAGCACCCGGCCCGGGGACTTCAGAACCCGGCCCGGGGACCGCAGCAGTCGGCCCGGGGACTACAACGACACAAGAAGCAGTGGCCGACTCACCCAACCCACCCACCCGAGTCATGGTGGCTACATTAACAGAAGAAGAATTCACAGCTCCCTCATGGGCCCAGCCCATCCTCAAGTTCCTAGTCAGCAGAGAGCTGCCGGCTGATGAGATCTCAGCAAGACTAGTGCAACGACGAGCCGCAGCATATACAATAATCAACAGAGAGCTTGTGAAGCGCAGCGTCACTGGAGTCTTCCAGCGTTGTGTCGAGCCAGAAAAAGGAGTGGCAATCCTCAAAGACATCCACCAAGGCGAATGCGGCCACCACGCAGCCTCAAGATCCCTTGTGGCCAAGGCTTTCCGCCATGGTTTCTTCTGGCCGACTGCCTTGGAGGATGCTAAAGAAATAGTCAAGAGCTGCAAAGGATGCCAAGTTTTTAGTTCCAAGCAACATCTGCCGGCTTCTGCAGTCAAGACCATTCCCCTCACCTGGCCTTTTGCCGTCTGGGGACTGGACATGGTGGGCCCCTTCAAGACAGCCCGCGGCGGCCTGACACATCTACTTGTTGTTGTGGACAAGTTCACAAAGTGGATTGAAGCAAAGCCAATCAAGAAGCTCAATGGGCCGACTGCCGTAACATTCATCACCGACATCACTACTCGGTATGGCGTGCCGCACAGCATCATCACCGACAACGGCACGAACTTCGCCAAAGGAGCACTGGCACGTTTCTGCGCGACGCAGGGCATCCGACTGGACTTAGCGTCCGTTGCGCACCCGCAGTCAAACGGCCAGGTCGAGCGAGCAAACGGACTCATCCTCTCCGGCATCAAGCCCCGACTGGTTGTACCACTGGAGCAATCGGCCGGCTGCTGGCTCGAAGAGCTGCCGGCTGTCCTCTGGAGCCTGCGCACTACACCCAACAAATCAACCGGCTTCACTCCATTTTTCCTCGTGTACGGTGCCGAGGCTGTCATCCCAACAGACATCGAGTTCGACTCGCCTCGAATCACCATGTACACGGAGGAGGAGGCCAAGGAAGCAAGAGAAGACGGCGTGGACCTACTGGAAGAAGGCCGGCTGCTAGCACTCAGCCGGTCCGCCATCTACCAGCAAGGGCTGCGCCGCTACTACAACCGTAAGGTCAAGCCAAGATCCTTCCAAGAGGGCGACCTTGTGCTCCGGCTGATCCAGCGAACAGCCGGCCAGCACAAGCTCTCGGCCCCTTGGGAAGGCCCCTTCGTCGTCAGCAAGGCACTCGGCAACGACTCCTACTACTTGATCGATGCGCAAAAACCAAGAGCACGCAAGAGAGACGATTCCGGCAAGGAGTCGGAGCGACCATGGAACGCAAACCTCCTGAGAAGATTTTACAGTTGAAAGCAGTATGTATCATGCTACCCTTTTGTATTAAGCACGAACCAACAGACCCCCCGAACAGTACTCGGGGACTGCCTTTTTATTATCTATGAATGACGAATGTCATATCCATGAATGTATTATTACATTTTGAATTCTTGTCCGGCACCGGGTTCGACCAGTCGGCCCGGGGACTGGCCGCCTTGAGCTATATTGAAAGTTCTTCCCGAAGTCAGAAAGTAGTGCGCCGGCTCCCAAGTCCTCTCTTGTTGAAAGTCGCAGCTCAAAGAACTGACTGTCCGACTAGCAAGAGGGAAGACAGAAAGGATGCCCACACGAAAAATAGCTAAGGAACAATGAACCTATATAGCAAAAAGACGGCCTCCAAACATGCCTGCCGGCTGTCAAAACAACTGGCTGGCCGGCTTCCTAAACACTTAGCTTCAGTCCAGCAAAGCTAGAGTACTTCCCCCCCCCCCAATTGGCCAAGCACTCCTCCAGCTACAGATTGCAGAGCAACTGTTGGACTGGGGAGGCGGCAACCAAGGGAGGGCGGCAATGGAAAAAGCAGAAGGACAAAAAGCAAAAGTACAAGGAAAGGCCAAATGCATAAGTTATATATACATAAAGCCCCCAACAGGCTGGCAACAGACATAAGTTCGAATACACCCAGTGGGTGGAATTGTGCAGACTTAACCAAACATTGTTCCTAAAGTAACTAGACTGGGAAACAAAAGACGGCAGACTAAGGCGCGCTGCGGAGGCCGAGCTGGTCGGTGAAGGCGGCCTCGCCGGCTGAAGGAGTGGCCGACTAGCGGGTCCCGGCTTGACCACCACCAGCGGCAGGAGACGCACTCGCACGCGACGTAGTGCTGGAGGTGCGGTCAGGCTGAGGCTGGCCGGCTGCTCCACCAGCCGGCTCGGCGTCTTCACCCTCCTCCTCCTCTTCTTCACCCTCGTCGCTGGAGTCGATCTCCTCCATCGATTCTTCGCCATACTCCGGGTTCAGACCGAACCACTCCTCCGGCTGGGTGACACCATTGTCGTCCACCAGTGTCGGTGTAGTCGGCGATCGCCGAAGCCCGCCGGATGATGGCCGGCCGCGCCGGCTCCAGCTCTGTGTCGGCTTGCTGCCGCCAGGTAGCCAGCTGATCCAGGCTCAGGCCGGGATACCAGGCCTTGACGAACTCCAGCGCCCGCCTGGCGCCGGAGCGAGCCGCCGAGGCCTTCCAAGCCTCGAAGCGGCCGACTGCCACCTCCAGCCAGTCGGCAGTCCGACTGGGGGTACGAGGAACCACTTGGCCGGGCCAGAGGGCGGCCAAGACTTGCGCCCTGGCACGCTGAAGCCGACGGAGCAGTCGGTGAGCCGGCTGGATGCGGGCCTGGATCGCCAGGAGCTGCTCCTCCAGCGAGCGGCCGGCGGTTGGCGAGATCTCAAAGCTAGCCTGCCTTCGCGCCTGGCGACGGGCCTCGATGGTCTGGTTGGCGGCAGTAGAATAGCCAGGGAAATACTCTGCGCAAGAAAGGAAGAAAAGAACACCAAAATCAGAAAAAGAGCCAAAGTGGCAGATGGCAAGAAAGGACAAAGAGGTAGGCGGCTTACCGTCAACCAGATCTTCGATCTGACCATAGCCAGAGACCAGAGTCTGCCTGGCCTCAGCCCAGCCAGCCGCCTCCGTCTCGTACTCGGCCTGGAGGGCGGCTTCACGGTCCTGCACCACCTTCAGGGCCGCCTTGTGGCCTTCCTCCTGGTCGGCCAGCTTCTGGACCAGGCGGTCGCGCTCCTGCACCAAGGCGGCGAGCTCGGCATCCTTGGCACAAAGGGCAGTCTGAGACTCTCCCAGCTGCGCCCTCAGACTGGCGTTGGCCGCTGCAGAGACGGCAGGAAAAGAAGAACAGTAAGAAGTCGTCAAGGAAGACCCGACCCGACTGCTCAGCAGTCGGCCCGAATCTCGGTAACTACACCCAGTGTGTGCGCTGACGCGCCCCCACATGAGATAAAGAACAAACCACGTACCTCGGCTCTCAGTAAGGTCGGCGGTCTTCTGAGTTAGCTCCCGAGCCTGGGAATTGAAGGCGGCCGCTCGAAGGTTGTGGTAGTCCTGCAAGATGAACAGAAGACCGAAGTAAGAACAAAAATAGCAAAGGTAAATCCACCAAGAAGTTCCAAGCCGCCTGCTCAGCAGCCGACTCGGAACTCGGGGACTACACCCAGTGGGTGCGCTGACGCGCCCCCACGGAAGAAATCAAGATCAAGAAGAAATCAAGATCAAGAAGAAATCAAGATCAAGAAGAAATCAAGATCAAGAAGAAGCAGGATGGGAATACTAACCCGGATAGCCGCCCGCGTCGCAAGGAACTCGTCGGTGAACTGCCTCAGCGCCGCAGCTTTGCCCTGGAGCCGGGTCCGAACGTCCTGTGCAGCCACGTTCACCACGGCCGTCCCTCCGCCTGGCGTCCACCCCGAGGTTGCGCTGGCCGCCTCCGCATCCCGGGCCGACGAGCTGGAGCCCACGGCCGGCTGCGGCTCCGACGCGGCTTTCTGTGGCTCCGACGCGGCTTTCCCCGCGTGCCGGCTCGACAGAATCCGGACCGCCATCTCCGCCCTCGCGGCCGGCTCGCCCCCCGCCGACTCTGCAGGCGGCGGATCAGGCCGGCCGCCTTGAGCCGCCCCAGTTGGCGGGGTCGGCACCGGCGCCCTCTCCAGGATGATGACGTCGTCGCTTCCCCCCAGCCCTGGCTGGTCGCCGCTGGCTCCCTCTAGCGAGGGCTCCATGTCCCCAGGCGCCATGACGCGCAGCGGGGTGACCATCAAAACCTCCCCCGCCGCCGCCGCGGCCGCAGCCTCTGCTTGGGCCCTGGCTGCGGCATCGGTGAGTGCCTTCGCCGCCTCCTCCTCCCGTGCCGCCTGGGCGGCCGCCGCCCTCCGTGCCTCCGCCTCCCGCGCCTCTTGCTCCGCCCGCGCCTCCCGCGCGTTCCTTTCTGTCGCCTCCTGAAGGTCGGCACGGGGGTCCACGCGGCGGGTGGTGCTCCCAGAGCCTCTCGGCGACTCGACGACGGAGCCGGCAGCCGCCCGCTCAAGCGACAACGGAGCTCTGATCATTCGGAAAAAAAAAGATAAGGTTTCAGGAACCACCAAAGAAAGAAAGAAAGAGAGTACACAAAGAAAAATTCGGACTTACGCCGACACGGTCTGCGGTTGCTTCACCACCTTGCGGAAGCGAGCCGCCTTCGCGGCCGCCTCTTCCCGCCTGGTGGCTGCCGCCCCGCCTCTGGGCTTCTTCGTTCGGCTACCAAACAGACTCTGGGCGGCGCGACGCTTCTGCCCTCCGCCCCGAGCAGGCGGTGCAGCGGAGGAGCCCGCGCCCCGCCCAGAAGCCGGCTGGCGGCGCGGGGCGACCTCAACTTCGTCGTCGTCCGGCCAGTCGTCGAAGGTGACTCCGAGCCCGGAGCCGCCTGCTTCGCCGCCGGCTTGGCCGCCACCCGGCTCGATGTTGTCGTCCATGCCGGCCGCCCCCAGGTCGGGATCCTCCAGATCGTGTTCCGTCCGGTCGGGGATGAATCGACGCTCTGTGTCTGACCCGCCGGCCGGCCGAAGAAGAGGACTCTGTCAAAAGAACAAGCCGACTAAGTTAGAGTCGGCCAAGAGGAACTCGGCAATGAAGTTGAGAGAAAAAGAAGACACAGGGAGAGCATACCGTGGGCGGTGGATTGGCTCGGCTGTATGGCTCCTTGCCGAATTGCCACTCTTCGGAGAGTTTGCAATTCGCAAGGTAGTTCACCATATAGGCGACCTCCTCGCGCGGCATGTCCTTGGTGCACATCCGGCTCGGATCGAGCTGGCCGCTCATCTGACAGATCAGATGAGGACGGCTCTGGAGCGGAAGAACCCGGCGCGTGACGAAGGCGGCCAGAAGGTCAGCCCCCGTCAAGCTCTCCGACTGGGTCATCACTCGCACTCGGGCGACGGCTGCGGACCCGCCCGGCGTCAGAGTCACAGCCCGGAAGGACCACTGGGGCAGCCTGCCCGCCGGTGGTCCGGCTACGTAAGCCGGCAGGTTGATGTAGTCGCCCCGTGGGGCGATGTTCCGCACGTAGAAGTACGACTTCTGCCACTTCTTCACCGATTGGATTAGCGGGATGACGGGGAAGGGATTGTCGGCGACCGACCTCCGCGATGAGATGAAGGCGCCAGTCTGAGCCGGCACGCCCCGCATGCGCGTGCCCAGCTTCGACTGGAAGAACTCCCCCCAGAGCTCGAGGGTGGGGGGACGCCAAGGTAGCCCTCACACAGGGTGACGAAGGCCGACAGCCGCACCACCGCATTCGGGGTGAGGTGGTGCGGCTGGAGCTGATAGAATTCGAGCCAGGAGCGGAAGAAGGCGCTCGCTGGAAGGCCGATGCCGCGCAGGAAGTGCGAGCGGAAGACCACCCGCTCGCCCTCCTGCGGCTCCGGCGTGATTTCCTTCGCCGGCGCGAGGCGGACCTCCACCTTGTCCGCGCCGGGCAGCCGCCGCGTGTTGCGGAGAAACTCGACGTGGTCGTCGTGGACGTTGGAGCCATCCCAATCCCCGCCATGTTGCTCCGTGGCGGGAGGCATGGCAAAAACAAGCGCGGCGGCGGAGGAATGCGTAGTGGAAGAGCGCGGCGGCGGAGCGCTGTCGCAAGAACGGGCGAGTGAAGAAGATGGTGGAAGTAGGAGGAGCGTGCGAGGGCCTGCCGCCCTCCACCTCCCCCTACTTATAGCCTCGCGAGGCGAGGCCGAAGAGGCCGGACGTGGGGGGGAGACGTGGGATTAACTGCACCCATTCCCCCCACGCCCCGCGATTATTGCGCGCAAATGCGAGCCGAAACTGCCGCACGGGACGTGCGGGCGGTTTCGGGATGTAGAGAATCCGTGCCTGGGCCAGGGCGCGGACGTGGCAGGCCCCCGCCCTGCGGCGACGTCCCGTCGCGCGCGTGGGCTGGCAGGCTTTCTGGCCGAGGGAGGCCACGTGGTTCGCAGATGGCAAGTGGCCGGCCCGCGGCCCGGAGCACACGCTAGCGAGCTCCCGCCCTCCGACTCCGGAGTTTTCGACCAAGGCGGCACGCCTAACTGAAGCCGGCTCCCAGCTGCCGACTTGTCAAGATAGGAAGCTGATCGAGCTTCTCAACCCCTACTCCACCTCGAAGCCCAATCAGCTTCGGGGACTACTGTCGGAGTAAATGGCCACGGGTAGGCTAACCGACTGCCCCTGGTTCTTCTGAAAAAATTATCAGGCCTTCGGGCCTCCAAGCACTCCAAGCATTGGGCCGCCTTCCCTGGCCGGCTACCTCTGAAGCCGACTCCCGGAAGGCGACCCAGCCTCAGCAACCCCTCCCCAGGACGACTACGGGGTGGCCGACTCCAAGAAGCCGACCAAGAGGGACGGCGACTCCAAGAAGCCGGCCAAGACCACAACCACCAAAGCTACCCCCACATAACGGCGACAAGACGGGGTGTGGCCACAGTGCGGCCCACTACCCCCGAAGCCCGAGGCGGGCATGGCTACAGGAGGCCGTACGGGACGGCCGTCTCCTGTGCGGCTCGGCACTGTAGCCATGCTAGCCTCAACGTCATCCACGACAGACTCCCATACGGCCCACGGGCGGCGGGCCCCTTCAGCCAGAGAGAGGCGTGAAGGCGGCCCGGCCTTTCCCAGTCGGCCAAGGGCGTAGCTAGCCCCCAGAAGCCGGCTACTCCCTTCCTCGAAGCAGGAGCCCCATTAAGGAGACAAGACGAGGTAAGGCTACAGTGAGAGCCCCCGAGGCGGCCCACTGTAGCCACGCTTACCTCGACAAAGCCCTCGTCATCAGAGGCGAGGCTACAGTAAGCAGCCGCCGACAAGACCCTAGGCGGTGGGGCCGGCCTGTCGACCGAGAGGCCGGCAGCCGGCGGGACCCACCAGTCGGCGGGCCCCAACGGCCGGCGGAGAAGCCGGCGAGCGTAGACATTGACGGCTGGGACCAGTGCCCAGCCGGATTACCATTGTACCCCCGGGGGGTAGGCCTATATAAACCCCCCGGAGCACCCATGCAAAGGGTTGGCTTCTAAGCATAGCACACACACACCATAGATTGAGAGAAGCAAGAGCTAGCCTTGTTCTTCTTCTCCCCTGATCCCAACGGCTCTAGGAGCGATTGTAGCTACCCATTCTCGATCTAGTGATCATGCGGAGACCCCGCAGAGCAGGACTAGGGGTGTTATCTCCTCGGAGAGCCCCGAACCTGGGTAAGATCCGTCGGCGTGCATGTCTTCTCCTCATCCCGTTTCCAGGCACCGGCGATGTCTTATTGGCACCCACAATGATAAGCCATCCGTTGGCATATGTCGCACCAACCACCCGACACATGCACTTATTATCACAATAAAAAAACAATATCCATGCTGCATCCCAGTTATCAGTCTTTACTTGCAGAATTCTCTCATTTATTGAGCACGTATATTGTTTTTTCAGGTCGAGCAAGTTTCAACTGGGCTGTAGACTGCCTAGGGTTGGTTTTGTTTTTAACAGGCCTAGCACATGACGACAACGGGGCACAAAGATCCAGCAGGTATCTACTGGCCTCTGGCCCGCCAGCATTAGTTATATTTTGTCTTACAACATCCGCAGGCAGTTTTTTTACTGAATCAAACACACAGCCCAGTTCTATTTTCCTCTTGAAACGCATGTCCTACATCCGTTTTCTAATCTCTACCTATAGTTTTACTAGTTCATATACACGTATCATTATATTGAAAACACATAAAATTCCCTTTTCATATTTACATCCTTATTTTTGTTGTTTTTTCCCACCCAGCGCTGATGATTTTACCACTGGTTTTCCCTTAAACCAACTCAATTGTCCCACGTCTTATTTGCTTACAAAAACAAAACAATTTTTTTGGCAAATCAATAAGTTCTTAAAAAATTGTTTATCATTTTGGGATTACAACAGTTCGGACTCCACCGAAATATGCAAAATAAGGTTGAACTTTTTGACCGTGGTCCTGGGCAGAAAATGGGCTGTAATAAATTACTTAAGAATTAGCAAATGGGCTGCAAATTATAAAAAATAGCGAATGGGCTTTATGTTGTCTGCCACATATTTGGAGGCTGACTTGTGGGCCTACTAAGTTCATGTGTACACAAGGTTTCTCAAAAAAGAAACTTAGTCAACAATCGAGTCTACCAGCGTCAGACCGTTAGATGTCAATCTAACGGCAATCGTGCTTCTTCAGTCCCTCATCTTCCTGCCCCAGCCGCCCAAACCAGCGCCGTCGGAACCGCCTGCTCCCGCCTCCCATGGCCGGCAGTGCTGCCGGGCAGGCCTCACAGCCCCATCATACTCGCATCCCTGGCCTGTCTATCCCTCTACTCACCCACACCTCCTGTTATTTTCCGGCGACGGCAGCCGAACCAGTCAACCCTCGTACTCTCCACCGCGTGGGCAGCCACTGCCGTGTCTTCCCCGGCAACGTGTCGTTCCCTTCGTAGGCCTCGCCGTCGTCCATCGCCCTGGTGCTCTCGGCGCGGCGTGGTCAACGATGTCCATCCAACGGTCGTAGTGCTTCTTCAACCTCTGGTCTTCTTGCCCCAGCCGCCCAAAGCAGCGCCGGTCATGCCGCATGCTCCTGCCTCCCGTGGCCGGCTGTGCTGCCGCGGAGGCCTCACCGTCCCCATACTACTCCCAGCGCTGGCAAGGCCATCCCTCCACTCACCCACTCCCCCTGTTATTCTGCGGCGACGGCAGCCTCACACCGCAGCCGAACCAGTGAACCCTCGTACTCCTCTCCGCATGGGCATCCACTGTCGCGTCTTCCCCGGCTCCGCGTCGTCCCCTTCCTAGGCCTCGCCGTCGTCCACCGCCGTGGTGCTCTCGGCGCGCCGTGGTCAATGTGGTCAACGACCGACTTATATCGGAAGAGTACTGTACGTGGAGAGGCTGACAGCTGGGTCCACGGCTGCCGCAAGGAAGTGCCTCCTTATTACGCGCAAATTAATTATTCCTCCACCTGACAGTAGGGACCCACCGGACGGGCCACCAGTATTTCACGGAAAAAACGTTTCCCCCCTGACTGCTGGGACCCACCGGACGGGCCACCGTATTTCATGAAAAAACGTTTGCCCCTGACTGCTGGGACCCACCGGACGGACCACCGTATTTTGCGAAAAAATGTTCACCCCGCTGTCAGCTCGGACCCACCGGAAGTGCCTCCTTATTACGCACAGAAAAATGAATACTCCCCCTGCTAGCTGGGACCCACCATTGTGGGAGGCTGACTTGTGGGCCTACTAAGTTGACGGGGACGGACGGCTTTGTCAACTTAGTCAATATGAACGATTCTAGCTCCAGTGACCGTATGATGTCCATCCAACGGCCGTCGTGCTTCTTCAATCTCTGGTCTTCCTGCTCCAGTCGCTCAAACAAGCGCCGGCGGGACTGCCTGCTCCCTCCTCCCCGCGGTCGGCTCTGCTGCCGCGCAGGCCTCACCGCCCCACCGTACTCCCATCGCTGGCCTAGCCATCCCTCTACTCACCCACACCTGCTGTTATTCTCCGGCGACGGCAGACGAACCAGTAAACCCTCGTACAGTCGTACTCCATCCCGCGTGGGAAACAACTGCCGAGTCTTCCCTGCCTCCGTGTCGTTCCCTTCCTAGGCCTCGCCGTCGTCCACCGCCCTGGTGCTCTTGGCGCGGCCTGGTCAACGTGGTCAACGACCGACATGCATCTGAAGTGGACTGTACGTGGAGAGGCCGATAGCTGGGTCCACGGCCGCACGCAAGGAAATGCCTCCTTATTACGTGCAAAATAATGATTCCTCCACCTGACATCAGGGACCCACCAAAAGGGCCTCTGTATTTCGTGAAAAAAAGGTTACCGCCGCTGACAGCTCGGACCCACCAGCTATATCTTCGCACGCAAGGAAGTGCCTCCTTATTACGCACAAAAAAATGAATACTCGCCCTGTTAGCTGGGACCCAGTATAGTGGCAGGCTGACTTGTGGGCCTACTAAGTTGACGGGGATGGAGGGCTTTGTCAACTTAGTCAATATGCACGATTCTAGCTCCAGTGACCGTACGATGTCCATCCAACGGCCGTAGTGCTTCTTCAACCTCTGGTCTTCTTGCTCTAGCCGCCCAAACCAGCGCCGGTCGTGCCTCGTGCTCCTGCCTCCCGTGGCCGTCTGCGAAGCGGCGGAGGCCTCACCGCCCCCTACTACTCCCACCGCTGGCCAGGCCATCCCTCTACTCACCCACACCCCCTGTTATTCTGCAGCGACGGCAGCCTAACACCGCAGCGAACCAGTGAACCCTCGTACTCCTCTACGCGTGGGCATCCACTGCCGCGTCTTCCCCGGCTCCGCGTCGTCCCCTTCCTAGGCCTCGCCGTCGTCCACCGCCCTGGTGCTCTCGGCGCGGCGTGGTCAACGTGGTCAAGGAATGGCTTCCATCGGACGTGGACTGTACGTGGAGAGGCTGACAGCTGGGTCCACGGCCGCAGCAAGGAAGTGCCTCCTTATTACGTGCAAAATAATTATTCCTCCACCTGACAACGGGGACCCACCGGACGGGCCACCGTATTTCATGAAAAAAACGTTTCGCCCCTGACTGCTGGGACCCACCAACTACACCTTCGCACGCAAGGAAGTGCGTCCGGGCAAAAAAACAAAACGATTCGCCCCACTGACTGCTGGGACCCACCAGCTACATCTTCGCACGCAAGGAAGTTCCTGACAGTCGGGACCCACCTGGTCAAAGCGTACGTAGCGTTGTCATTCTGGTCGCGAACGTGTACGTACATATATACTGGTGGATGTAGAGGCGTGCACGTGTCATAGTAGAGGCGCGTACGTGTCGTAGTAGGGGCGCGCATGTAGCATGTACACGTACTTACAGTGGCCAGGGTGCAAGAAAGAAAATACGGCCACGTATGTGTACATACGGGCGGGGTCTCGAACGCCTACTCGTGCATACGTACGGCCAGGGCTCGTGTACATGGCTGGGTCGGAACGGAGAAACAGCGTCGTCGTCGTGTTCATGGGGAGGCAACGGAATGCGTCGTGTTCATCGGGAGGCAACGGAACGCGTGGGAGCCAACCGGTTGGGTCAGAACGGAATGCGTGGTCGTGTTCATCGGGAGGGCTTGGACGGAACAGGCGATGGAAACGAGGCCTGGCGTACCGCAGAACGGAGGAAACGGACCTCCTACAGTCAAAACGGGGGTCCTGTTGATCGGGAGGGGTGTGGCGTACCGCAAAACGGAAGAAACGGACCTCCTACGGTCGAAACGGGGGTCCTG
>NC_057814.1:562356923-562556512 GCF_018294505.1 Triticum aestivum
CCCCGCAACGCTCACTGTTCATCCAATCGATCGGCTTCAGTTAGCAGCAGTAGCGAAGGAATCGCTCGATCGGGTTCAGTTAACAGCCATCGATCGATCGCTCGGGTTCAGTAACGCGTAGCCTGCAGTGCAATCGCTCGGGTTCAGTTAGAGCCCAATGCCTCGCTCGGGTTCAGTTAGAGCCAACGCCTCGCACACACGCGCGTACATGTACGAGAGAAACGCGCATCGCTCGGCCCCCGACCTCCCACCGTAACCGGGAACTCCCCGAAATTTTCCTCGCCCTCGCTTCTACCACGGTTTTTTCCGTCATGGACGGCCCAAAGAATGTCATGCAGCTGCGTCTTCGGCCCGCCCAGGACGAAAAGCCCATTTACTGTCATGATTTTTTGTCGTAGAAGTAGGAGCCCACCACATCTATGATGATACCGGGTTTTGTCACAATTATCGTCATAGAAGTGTTATATGTATGACAGAAAAAAATTCGTTCGGCCCAAAATGTCACGGATGTGTCTTTTTTTGTAGTGCTCCCCATGTAACCCACAAGTATAGGGGATCACAACAGTTTTCGAGGGTAGAGTATTCAACCCAAATTTATAGATTCGACACAAGGGGAGCCAAAGCATATTTGCAAGTATCAGCAGCTGAGTTGTCAATTCAGCCACACCTAGAGATTAATTATCTGCAGCAAAGTGATCAGTAGCAAAGTAGTATGATAGTTTTGATAGTAGTGACAGCAGCAATAGTAACGGTAACAGTGATAGCAGTATTTTTGTAGCAAGTGCAATAGTAATGATAGCACTAGTAACTTAGCAAGAACAATAAAGGATAAATTCATAGGTATTGGATCGATGATTTGATGGATGATATTCATCATGTGACAGTCATAATCTAGGGCCATACGGCACTAGCTCCAGTTCATAAATATAATATAGGCATGTATTCCGTAAATAGTCATACGTGCTTATGGAAAGAACTTGCATGACATCTTTTGTCCTACCCTCCCATAGCAGTGGGGTCCAATTGGAAACTATGGTATGTTAAGTCCTCCTTTTAATAGAGAACCGGAACAAAGGTTTAACACACGGTGAATACATGAACTCCTCAAACTACGGTCATCAGTGGGAGTGGTCCCAACTATTGTCACTCCGGGGTTGCCGGATCATAGCACGTAGTAGGTGACTATAACTTGCAAGATGAGATCTAGAACATGGATATAATGGTGATAACATAAACAGTTCAGATCTGAAATCATGGCACCCGGGCCCAAAGTGACAAGCATTAAGCATGGCAAAGTCATAGCAACATCAATCTCAGAAGATAGTGGATATTAGGGATCAAGCCCTAACAAAACTAACTAGATTACATGATGAATTTCATCCAACTCCTCACCGACCATCGAGCATGCGAAGGAATTACTCACTCCCGGGGGGGAGCATCATGGAATTGGCGATGGAGAATGGTTGGTGATGACGAAGAACGAAGATCCCCCTCTCCGGAGCCCCAAACGGACTCCAGATCTGGCCTCCCGATGAAGAACACGAGGTGACGATGGCTCCGTCTCGTGGATCATGATAATTCTTTCTCCCTGATTTTTTCGTGAAAAATATGATTTTATTGCGTCGGTTTCAGGGTCTGCGGGGCCACCAGGTGGGGAAAACCCACCTGGGCGCGCCTGGAGGGGACGCACCCTGGTGGGTTGTGCTCACCCAGGTGCCCCCCTCCGGTGGATCTTGGCTTGAGAAATTCTCTTTATCGATATTCGCAAAGTTTCGTTCCATTCTGAGAACTTCTATTTCTGCACAAAAACAACACCATAGTAGTTCTGCTGAAAACAGCGTCAGTCCGGGGTTTGTTTCATTCAAATCATGCAAATTAGAGTCCAAAACAAGAGGAAAAGCGTTGGGAAAAGTAGATATGTTGGAGACATATCAACTCCCCCAAGCTTGAACCTTTGCTTGTCCTCAAGCAATTCAGTTGATAAACTGGATGTGAAAGAGAGAGAAAATTACGAACACTTTTTCTCTTGTGCATAAATAAGCTTAAACAGCACCCTTGTTTTCAGCCAGTATTACAACTAACCATGTCGACAATAACTCTTAAAAATTATATTAACTCATATCAATGACATAATCAGCTAGCGAGCAATAATGAGATATCTCAAATAGCAACACGTTATCAAAAGAACCATGATATAATATGACAATAGTGTTATCTCGCTAGCCCTTTCTGAGACCGCAAAACATAAATGCAGAGCACCTCCAAAGTTCAAACAGCGACTACACATTGTAATTCATGGTAGAAAAGATCCAGTCATGATGCACCCAACATTAGCTACACACAATGCATCAGCATGACAACAGTGCTCTCAGGTTCTGGCGCTTATTTTAGAAGGTGATGACACAACATAAAAGTAAATAGAAAGTCCCTTCGCAGAGGGAAGCAGTGATTTGCAGCGGTGCTAGAGCTCATGTTTTTAAAACAGAGGTAAATGATTTTTTTTTGAGAAATGCACCCTTCTTGTTTACTTCACGACCATCAGTTATCAATATCTTCCATGCTAAGCAAGCTAGTGGTGGTTCCCAAGCAATAAAAGTAAAGGTTTACTCCCCCTCCACCAATAGTCACCCTCCACGGCTTGTCCGAAACAACGGGTGTCGTCCATACGAACAACAGTTCCACGGGAGTTTTGTTTAATTATTTGCATTTTTTAGTTCGAGACTGGGAATCCCTATTACCGCCCTTTTCTCGTACGATGGTGAATGAATAAACACTCAACCTGAGAATAAACCGTTTAACATGGAAGATACCAACCACCTCCTGTCATTCCATGAACGATCCAGGCACACAAAAAGGATATATATTTGAAGTTTTTAGAGGTGGCACATGCAAATTTACTTAGGACGGCAGGGTAATACCGCATATAGGTAGGTATGGTGGACTTATCTGGAATAACTTGGGTTCAAAGTTTTTGATGTACAAGCAGAATTCCCACTTAGTACAGGTGAAGGCTAGCAAATAGGTTGAGAAGTGGCCAGCTAGAGAGCAACAACGGTCATGAACATGCATTAAGCATAAGTAACATTGGACACTAGCATGAGTAGGATATGAACACCATGAACCTAAATATCATAGAGGGTATGTTGGTTTTGATTCAACTACATGCATGAACATGTGCCAAGTCAAGCCACTCGAACATTCAGAGGAGGATACCATATCATCATCCTACATCACAATCATTTTAAAGAAATGTTGATATCCAAGATAAATCATTATCCGTTCCTAGCTACTTATGCATGGCATGAGAAACTATAATCTCTAATTTTCATTGCAAACATGTTGAATCATAATGGGCTAAATCATGGATACTAGGTTAAACATATTTATAAAAATAGAACAAGTCGAGTTCATACCCGTTTCTCTCTGCCACGGCCAGTTCATCAAATATCATCATTATTGCCTTTCACTTTCACGACCGAACAATGTAAAAATAATAACAGTGCAAGAGTGCTGTGGACTAAGCTGGAATCTGCAAACATTTTATTCAACAGGAGAAGACAAGGTAATATGGGCTCTTTGTTAGATCAATAATTCTGCATAAGAGAGTCACTCAACATTTTCATCATGGTCTTCTCCTTGCTATGACTCGAATGAAAAGAATAGAAACTCAGAGAAACATACTGAAATATTTTTAGAGTTTTTGGTTTTCTTGATCAAGCAAATAAAAGGGAAAAGCAAAAACGAGAAAAACTATTTACACGGGAAAGCTCCCAACAAGCAAAAGAAGAACAAGGAAATCTTTTTTGGTTTTCTTTTTAGTGCTACAGCTAACTACTCTAGGAAGAAGAATAAAAAAGATGCAGGGAATATTTTTGGATTTTCTCAAAGTTTTTCAAACACACAAGAAGAAAGCGAGAAAATAAATTTAACATGGATAATACAATGAAAAAGTGTGGACACCGACAATTGGAATGATATGTGTGAACATGAATGTAAGGTCGGTGGGAATACGTACTCCCCCAAGCTTAGGCTTTTGGCCTAACTTGGTAAGCAGTCAGTAGCCTGGATAGTAGTCAGAGTGGCAGCTCACGGAGGCTCTCGGTGCGGATGCCTCGGCCTGCCGTGCCGCCTCAACTGCCGCATTGCGCGCTCGGGCCTTGCTCTCAAGAACAAAATACTTTCCCTTGCTATGGTAATCAAAGAGAGCAGGCGCAAGCAAATATGTGTACAACACAGATTCTTGGTTAAACAACAATTTATAGGTGAAATTATGAATATCTCCTTTAAGGATCTTATGATGTTTCATAGCATCAAAGTCTAAATACTACATGGGTAGAATAGGGTCATAGGGCAAAGGTGAAACACCCAGCTCTCTTGCTAAACGTGTGGCATAAATTCCACCATAGAAATAGCACTATTAGCATTGTGTTGCAACCTACCCGCAACAATCGCTCCAAGATTATAACTCGTATCACCGGTGAGAGCGGTGCGTATGAGGCTCAAGTCTGGAGCACAAAGTGTACTACAATCTTGTTTGCCTACAATACATTTCCCATTAAATAAAGCAAAGTACTGAATTGCGGGAAAATGAATGCTCTTTATTCTACCTTGCGTCACTCCCCTCGTCTCACCGTAGCAAAGAATAGTCAAAAATGATTGGTACTCAGCCCTTGGTGGTTCGTCAAGCGAACCACAGAATAGGATTTTGCAGTGGTGAGCAAAACTCTCTAGTGATATAGTAAATGAATTTTCATAAAGTTTAAATGACATCCTAGACTCCCGGGGATGCACTACTACAGGATGCTGCTAACGCGACACTACGATCAGAGACCCTTCGACGAAACTGTGTGCGATGCAATAATCGCAAACGGTGGTGTAAAAAACCGTCAAAAAGGGTGCAAAACATTTGAGATGACGGATGCATCAAACACGATTCAGATTTAGTGGCGTGTGCGATGCAGGGCATACAGTTTAGTTTAATTAACTATTTGCGATGATGAGGAACAAAAGAAACGGGCAACCAGATGAAGATGTGTGCAATATACAGCATACGGTTCACTCGGATGAACTGTTTGTGATTAGGCAACAGAAAAGAAATGGTCAGTCAGATCAAGGTGTGTGCGATATACGACATGCGGTTCACTCGGATGAACTGTTTGCTTTGAGCCAAGAGAACAGAAACGGTTCAATATAACAAGATGTGTGTGATACGCGGCAAATAGGTCTATAATCAGAAATGTGTGCAAATAGGTCTATAATCAGAAATGTATAAAAAGGCGAAACAAACCGTGAATAATTTCATATTTTTAGGATGACGCTACTATATATAGTTGCATGTTGCCGCTGTAAAATAAATCAAGGTGGGAAGAGACTGTGTATGTCGTTTCGCACACATAGGTGACAAGGTCCCTCTTGGAACCATGAGCCTTTTTGAGAGAAGCTCCGGTTTGTAAGAAGTTTGTAACCAAACTTGTCCCAAATTGGACTAATTTTTTACCACAACATGTTGGTGGTATGTCATAACACCATGCCAAGTTTCATGATTTTGAGGCGAGTTTTGGATTTACAGTAATTTTAAAACCAGGTTTCTCAATGTTTACTGTCGAGTCGGCACCGCCCTAGATAAGCTTTTTCCTCGTGGGTCCCAAATGAAAAATCCAAATCTGTCACTACCATGCAACTTTTCTTATTAAGAATTACAGCCCATTTGGTGTGCTAGCTGAAAATAATTTTGTGGGTGCTTGTGGGCGCTAAGAACTTGCGGGTTCTGTAATGAACAAAGATCTCGAGGATCCCGCGAGAGTGATGTTCTTTCCCTATGTTGTGAGTGCTTATAATATTTATGTCTTAATTAAAGAAGTGGCAAGCTATTGGCCCAATATGAAAGAAAATATGGGTCAAAACCGAGTTGAAAAGGGAAACAATATCTAACTCTAGCTTACAAACTGTACAAAAGCATGAGGATTAATTGCTCGTCAGGTTTAGACAAAATCCAGATTGAACAGGACAATGACATCTAACTCAACCGAAGTTTTCGACAGTCACAATCAAATGGATCGGTCTGGCCCATAAAATCAAGATCCCCGGCCAGAAATTCTACAGGTACATGATGACAAGTTGTTGTAAATAGAAGCCGAGCACGATCAGAAGCCCTTAGGTCCACCTGAAACTTCTTTTTATGTTGTTCAACACTTGCAGCCGTAAGAAATTTCTTGTCGAAAAACATAATCCTCACGGACAATAGTGCCCTCGCATTCAACATGAAGAATGTGACAAAGCTAGTGTTTGCATTGTTGGATGCATATCCTTCCAGTGTTACTGTCTTCAAACGAATGTCATGAGATCTGAGAAAATCCCGGTGCTTCTTGAACCATCGATTGGTTATACCTTTTTCTCCATGTGTTAGTGCCTAAATAGAGATGAAGATTGAAAACAGTTAGTGTCTAAAAAATATCATGTTGAAAGAGTGATAGCTGAACGATTAATTATAGTACATTATATATGGGCTTTCAATGTGCATGAAATCATCACCTTTATATATAAATTCTCCAGACATGGAAAGCATTGCAGCAAGCCAATAATCGTGTTTAGATCAAAACACCACATACTGATATGTAAGGTCTTGACAGAATCCACCACCACTGATAGGATGGACAAGCTCTTCATTGAGCATAGAACATAATATTAGTACCAAAAGTGTACTCCAAGATGATACTTAACTTATGCGCACAAATGAAAAAGGAAGATTACAAAAGTTTGCGTGAATAATATATAGTACCTCAATAGGTGTGGAGCCAAACACCATCTTGAACCATCTAAAAGGATCACGAATTGCACCCAAGGTCTCAAGTTTAGGCGTAGAGACTATAGTTATTTGCGAAGGTACTATACCAGAATCAAGGAGCAACCTTTGAAGTGAAGGGGCATCTTCGATGATGAGATGATGTCCAAAAAAACAAATTCCCGTGCTTACAAGGTGGGGCGACTTTATTCTGAGACAACGGATATGAATTTTCCGTTGCAAAAACAACCAGCAAGCGCAGCAGGGCAGGGCAGCTAGAGTGGATGATGCTGTGTAGTGCGGCCTCCGACAGATCAACCACCACAAGCGCAAGTTTTTTTAGCAGTGGGAGTTGAAGCATTTGTACCAGATTGTCTGCTAGATGGCACCGAGCAAAGGTGGCGGTGTGGAGAGAGGAGGAAAACCACGTGATGGACATTGGTGGTGAGGCCACTGATACATCGGTTTGTGGAATGTTACATACATTGTCATGGTAGAACACAAGCTGCTGGAGTTTATGGAATTGACGGGATGTCAGCCAGGCGGCCACCATGCAGGGTATGTCCAGCAGGTAGCATGCCGGGATGCAGATGCGTTGAACGGAGCCCTGGTGGGAGGAGATGATGGCTCCGGGGAGTTCAGAATCATCTTCGAGAGATAGCTGACGACAGTCGAGATTAAGAGGCGCGGTGCGCCACAGAGTGCGCCACTGAGATGCGAGGACTTGTGTGCGGCAGCCATCCTGGGTGGGGAGAAGGGAGATGATCTCCCCAAGGATTCCGTCCGGGAGATCGCTGATGCGGTCCGCCAGAGATTCTACTGGTTCCTCAGGTCCAGGGGCGCTTCTAGCCGCACAGCCGGGTCCAAGATCTACCTCGGCGGTGGCGCTGGCCGGAGCCTCATCTGTGTACATACCAATCTGAAAGAAAAAAATGGCATAACATGTAGGACATTCGAAATCAATTCTCAAGATCAGGAAGAAAAAAGGCACAAACATATATGTAGGACATTCAAAATCAATTCTCAAGATCTGGCCACGAATCATTAGCACACAAGCTAACCCTAGTCGGATTATTAGAAAAAAAACATTTGTACAGAACAAACAATTAATCACTGACTCCATACGGATAACATTCAAACAATCAATACACTACGTGCATCTAACGGATCTTAATTACTCTGATTTCATGGACTGAGAGAACATAACCATAGGATTTGTATTCCAGAAACACATGATATGTTTGCCGCACAAATGGGTACATAGATGATTAACCAGTTTTCCGTCGGAGTCACAGTCGTTGCCAGAGATGCTGTTGACCTCCGGCTCCGGCTGGGGGGGGGCACGACGGCGCCGACGAAGTCAAGGTCGTGCTGCCGCCCGCACGAGACCTCGTCGGCAGCGACGGAAACCTCTGTGCCCAGCTTCACGCGTTGCGGGGGTGCTTCACCAGCCCCGTCGTCGCCACTCCCTCCGAAGGTGCGCTTCGGTGGCATCGTCACACACTCCAGAGTCCAGACGTTGGTGAGCACCGTGGACCAGGGGTGCAGCCGCCTATTATGGCCGGCAGCTCGGGCGCGCAATTAATACGGACCAGTGGGAGCGAGGCAGGTTGCGGTCAAAAGCTGCCTCGCCTCCCGGTGAGCCTGCGCGACGGACTTCTGCCATTGCTACCATCATTTCACACAACTACTCCCTTGCCTCCCCGTCAATACGCACACCTGCACGCACGCCTCCCGGTATGCCTGCACGGCGGACTGCTCACATGCGTCCCATCAACTCACGCCTGCTCGCACGGCACACGGGGTGTGTGGCAGCACGTATATCTTTTGGTTTATTTTCTATCGCTTTACTGCTTAACTGAACCGTTTGCGTTGAAGAGATGCAAAAATCCTGCGTTGAACAGCTCGCATGCTTCCCGGTGAACCTGCGCACCGGACGAGTTTTGGATTTACTAGAATTTAAAAACCAGGTATGTCAACGTTTTTGCTGGCAATCAACAGTGCCCTGGTGTTTGAAATTCATTCCCATTTCTTGCATGGGACCTGAGCATGCACCCAAGGATACGTATTTGATTTTTCAACCAATTTATATGCAAAGGAGCATGTGCATGTATTTCAAATTTGAATTATGCACATAAAATGCCTAGAGAGCCCTGTTAATGTATAAAAATGTCTAAACGAGCCCCAAAAAATTCCAAAACTTAACACAACACTCCTGTTGTTCTATGTTGACACCAGAAAATTTTTGAAAGCAATAAGAGGCAACAGATATTGTTTCGTCCCCAAAGGTGGCACGTTCCCTACCGAAACCACCAGGCTTGTTCTGAGAAGCTCTGGTTTGTGAGAAGCTTATACCCAAACCTGCCCAAAATGGGAGAAATTTTTTACCACGGCATGTTGATGCCGCTCCATGATACCATGCCAAGTTTCATGAATTTCAGACGAGTTTTGGATTTACTAGAATTTGAAAACCAGGTATATCAACGTTTTGTCGGCAATCAACAGTGCCCTAATGTTTGAAATCCATTCCCATTTCTTGCATGGGACCTAATTAAGCATGCACCCAAGGACACATATTTTATTTTTAAACCAATTTATATGCATTTGAGCATGTGCATGTATTTCAAATTTGAATTATGCACATAAAATGCCTAGAAAACCCAGTTACTGTATAAAAATGTCCAAACAAGCCCCGAAAAATTCCAAAACTTAACACAACACTCCTGTTGTTCTATGTTGACACTACAAAAAATTTGAAAGCAATAAGAGGCAACGGATATCGTTTCGTCCCCAAAAGTGGCACGTTCCCTACCAAAACTACCAGGCTTGTTCTGAGAAGCTCTGGTTTGCGAGAAGCTTATACCCAAACTTGCCCCAAATGGGACAAATTTACCACGGCATGTTGATGCCGCTCCATGATACCATGCCAAGTTTCATGAATTTTAGACGAGTTTTGGATTTACTAGAATTTAGAAACCAGGTATCCCAACGTTTTGCCCGCAATCAATAGTGCCCTGGTGTTTGAAATTCATTCCCATTTCTTGCATGGGACCTAAGGATGCACCCAAGGACACATATTTGATTTTTCAACCAATTTATATGCACTGGAGCATGTGCATGTATTTCAAATTTGAATTATGCACATAAAATGCCTAGAAAACTCAGTTAATGTATAAAAATGTCCAAACGAACCCCAAAAATTCCAAAACTTAACACAACACTCATGTTGTTCTATGTTGACACTAGAAATTTTTTGAAAGCAATAAGAGGCAACGGATATCGTTTCGTCCCTAAAGGTGCCGTGGTGTTCGAAATTCATCCCCATTTCTTGCATGGGACATAAGCATAAACCCATGGACATAAGCAGATAAAAGGTCTAGCAATTCAAACACCGTCCATTGCCGCTGTGACCCTATTATGTAATTCAAATCAAGATCAAAAATAAAGTAGATCCCACACAGTTTATTATCACCAACCGTGTGAGATGCAGTACAAAATATCCTGGAGCACCATCAGTGTATAGTACGCCTATAGCTTACTCGAGAAGGTGCGTCGGCTACAGTCCACAGTATTACTACCTCGTAATCTTGAAAATATCTACCGCCTGGAAGGTTTTAATGTTTGATAGCACATGATTAGTATGTGCAGACCGTGTGCGATATCTGATACTCCCGCTCTACTTCAGTCCCTTGATTCAAACTTTTAGTAGCCCCGGCATTTTTCTCCCGCCTCTACATCCCTCGCACATGAAATCGAAGCAAGGCAGCGGAAATCACATTGAATGCAATGTGTTCTCTACTTTCGTATCTCCATGTTGAAAAAAACTATTAGCAAAACATGAGGAGAGAGAAAAAGCTGGTTGAGGCTCAGACTCAACCATCTGTGCTTTGCAGATGATCTTTTTTTTAGCGGTGGTGATCTGAATTCTATCCAAGAGCTTACTAGTATCATGACTCATTTTAACAGAGTGTTTGTGCTTTCAGTTAATGCCAAAAAAGTAAGATCTTCTTCAGTGGTATTTCCTTTTCTTTGAAACAAACTATTTTTGAGTGTGTCTTTAATGAAGGGATTTTACCAGTGAAATACCTATACCCTCCATTCATTTCCTTTTCTTTCAAGGCTAGCTCCCTCTGTAGCCGGTGGTTGACTCAAAAATATCTGCTCGCCCTTGATCCAAATTTTCAGTAGGCCCCGCCTTGTTACTCCCGCCTAGTAAAATTTTCAGTTGCGGCAGTATTTCCTCGAACACCACCTTGGCCCCCCCTCCACACACACACCACACTTCCCAAAACCTCCGCTCTCACAAAAACACACCACCCCCGAAAGCATTGGTAGGTCGCCACCATCGCCGGCGCCTTCATCCTCAACCTCTGCCTGTGTGCCGGGGACCTCGAGGAGCCAATGGCCAAAAAGAGGTTTATCGCGGCCTTTTCGCCCGACGCCCGCGAGGTGGCTGCCGAGATGTCCCCGTCATCCTCCGCTGGCTCGATCCGCCGTCGGCGGTCCCCCGATCCGCCCGCCGCCGTGCCCCTACACCGGTTCGAGGACTTCCCCGTCCTCCCTCGGACCCGGCAGCCAACGAGGTCCTACCTCGGGGTCCGGCAGCGGCGGTGGGGGACGTGGGTCGCTGAGATTACAGATCAGGAGACCCACACCCGCCGGTGGATCGGTAGCTTCCACACGGTCGAGCTCGCGGCCATGGAGTATGACTGCTGGCAGGTCCACTACCATGGCGCGGCGGCTAGGCTCAATTTCCCCTTTGGCACACGTCCGGTCGACCTCGTTCCACCGGAGCCAGGGTGGTGAGCTCGGCTATGGCACGGGAGGACTGCGAGGCGTGGGAGCGCCTCGAGGCCGAGGCCGCGGCCGAGGCTTACATGCAAGATCTCCGCCGACAGCACCGGGAGCTCGTGGAGGCGGAGCAGGCGATCTTTGTCTGTGCGTAGGGCGGCGAGGTTATCGAGCTCTCCTCCGATGACGAGGTCGAAAGCGGCGAGGACGGCGGTGCGGAGGGCGGCGAGGTTATCGCGCTCTCCTCCGATGACGAGGTCGAAGGCGGTGGTGACGGTGCTGCGGAGCACGTCGAGGTGGGCCTCGAGGACAAAGAGATCGACGTCAACGAGTGGAGGAGTGCCTTCCCCAATGACCCCGACGACGGCACCGTTCCGGATCCGGCTCGCGACACGCCGTACATACCGAGGAATGATTGACTCGACCTCTACTTTGACCGAAAGTAATTTAGCTTAGTTTAAATTTATGTTTTATGTTCGGTTATGCAAAACTATCTACGTTTGTGTTTGAATGCATGCTACTTTTGGTTGAACCTGCTTTGAACTTGATCAAATTGAAGTTTACAACCTTAAGTTTAGGGGATCAACTAGAAAAGACCAAAAATTGCTGGAGTATATATATATATCCACTAAGGGTTTTAGTCCTTTAACTTTTTAAGGATCGGCTAGAGATGGCCTCGTGACTTGTTTATTTCATCAATAACAGTTTCAACAATACCACTATGAACTACGATATTTGGTTGCTGTTAAGGATATTGCAGTTAACATGCCTTTTCATTTTTTTAACCATAACTAGTGTACTTCAGACCTGCACAATACCAGTTTGAATGACTATTTGCTTGTTTTTTAAATGTTATGCCTCATGCAGTTAACACACCTTTCCACTTCTTGTTTTGCTTAACTAGCATGCTTAATCCTGCATACTAAAGCTATCATTTGTAGATTATGTTGTCTACCATGGATATATTTGGTTGATGTTTAGCCTGTTGTGCTTAACATGCCTTTATATGTACTCATACAGGACAATATTGAGAATAGTGTTGATTTCCATCGAGGTTCGTTTCATCGCATTGCTTATATGTACTCACTGTTCAGGATATCGGTAGCTGGTACCATTTAGCCTGGGCTGATAAGGAATTAATCGTCGAATTGGACATTTCACTGAATATATCTATAACCCATTTATCAGTAGGTTAACTAGGGCCATATTTAATATATCTGAGGCTACATAGCAACATGCATTGTACTGAATGACTAAATATGCAATCACAGGCTACATAGCAACAAGGAAGAGTGTTACCTTAATGTTCTGATGATGTCTAGATATACATGTAATAAAATCTTATATAATGGGATGGAGGGAGTTTTGTACTACATCATTTTTCAATTGTTGTTTAGCTTCTAATATTAACTTGGTGCTTTTAGGTACATATATCATTGCCAAAGATCCACACTTCGACCCTTTCTGCGTATGGGGCAATGAGATATTCATGAACCAACATCAAGTGAGGAAACTAATAAAGATTGTTATTAAAATGGGTCAAAAGATGTCAATAGAACTATTTGTTTACACTTTATGCAAGACAACATTGAACTGCAGGATGGTAAGTAAGAACCATGTAGCCTTCTTTTTACTGCCTGTAATGAGTTGTGTTAGATGACAATGTCTGAATCGTTTTTCTTTTGCAGTGCATCCTGAAGCAGTTTACTCAAGATTACCTCTCAAACTACATGATTGGTGGCCGGCCATCACAAGGGGTTGGACTAGAGTCCTGCATGCCTTCTGCATCCAGGAGAGCACAATAGGGCCATTCTGCTTCACCTTGTTCAGCAACCGGAATGTCTGTCGCCTCTTTCTTTACCAACTGTAATAGTACAAGTATAGAACCCTGGTTCGTCATTCTTTATTTGGTGCTTATGTAATTCTTAAACATATGTACCTGTGAATCGAATAATGCATTGGTTGTTTGAACCTGATGGATATGAATAAAGCTATAGCCTACTTTCAAGTTTAAATTAGGTACAATTTTAAATAGCAGCAATTAAATGAGGGCGAAATTACGGTGTGTAGGTCATTACGGCGCACACGGTTAATAAAGCACAGCGTGTGCGATATACATCATAATTCGACACGGTTCACGGAGAGGAAACGTGTGTAACAATGGACAGTTGCCATTTGCAAAGCGTGTGTGATGTCGGACACTATCACATACGGTGCGGGAAAACTAAATGTGTGTGATTGTCTACCTATCGTACACGGTTTATAATCATGAATTATTTGTGATGTGCCAGGCAGCGTAAAACTCCCGTGCCTAGAATCTGCCTGGAAAACTCCCGTGCCTGGAATCTGCCTGGTTTTAGGTAAACCCACAAAACTCCGACTGCAATGGCAATGCGAGCACAAACGAGTACCAAGGATGAAGCGTTTGGGATATTCAAGATATCAGAAATGGTTATATAGGGACAACTGTATGCATCAAGGCTCCCTATCCCCAACAGTTTCTGGGTCGTGTGGGAAGGACCCCTCTATCGCTATCACTCACTAGGCGACGGTTCCAAATGCCATCGCGGAAAGGGGTTAAAAACCGTTTGTATAGCACCGACGCGTACCAGTGATGGAATTTAAATCCTTTGACAAATGATTCAGTGAGAGTGTGGTGTTGATTGCACTTATCTAAAATGTAGGGACCGAGACTGGCATTGTGAACATATTGTTCAAATTCCCCCTTAATGCCCACACGCACCATATAGTCGTCACACGGCGACAAGCATGTTTTGGTGGCGGCATCTCGTATGGAACTTTCACTTGGTTCAACATAAGACCGACGAACGGAACTGTTACTAGAAGATGCCTCCGAGGATCTCCTCTTTGAAGACCTCCTTCCAAAGAGGTTCATCATATTCGCGTACAATTTTCTAAAAAAAATTGGGTGACAAAAATTTATCAACAAAACTTTACAAGATTGATAGCAACTACTCATAGGGATACATAGAGGCCATAGCAAGCATTCAAACTACTTAGAACTCTAAGAATTCAACATGCAACCTCATCTATAGCAGCACCATGAGTAGCTAATTATTCAAAATATAAACTACTAAAGCAATAACTAATTGGACAAACGGAGGAGTCACATACCAAGCAACAATCCCCCGAAATAGTTTCGAAAACGGAGCTTCGAGCAAAGAGATCGAAATCCGTGGGTTTGAGAGCAAGAACACGAGGGGGAGAGAGAGCAATGGTGAATTTTTTCTGGAGGTAAGTGATGATGTGGTGTGAAGGAATAAGTGAGGGGGACCACAACCCACCAGGGCACGCCATATGTAACTAGGGCCATATGTAATATATCTGAGGCTACATAGCAACATGCACTGTACTTAATGCCTAAATATGCAATCCTAGGCTACATGGCAACAAGGAAGAGTGTGGACTGTACTCTGCGGCCTTCTTTTTACTTCCTGTAATGAGTTGTGTTAGATGACAATGTCTGAATCTTTTTCCTTTGCAGTGGTTGCCAAAGCAGTTTACTCAAGATTACCTCTCAAACTACATGATTGGTGGGCATGCAAAGGTTAAAGTATTTCTACCAGAACACGATGATTATCTAGATGTTTTCATGAAGACCGTGAAGGATGGGCAGTCGGCCATCACAAGGGGTTGGACTAGAGTCATGCGTGCCTTCTGCATGGAGGAGGGCACAATATGGGCATTCCGCTTCACCTTATTCAGCAACCAGAATGTATTTCGCCTCTTTCTTTACCGTCTTTAATAGTACAAGTATACAACTGTGGTTCATCATTCTTTATTTGGTTCTTATGTAATTCTTGAACATATGTACCTATGAATCGAATAATGCATTGGTTGTTTGAACCTGGTGGATATGAATAAAGCTGTAGCATACATTCAAATTCAAATCCAGTACAATTTGAAATAGCAGCAATTAAATTACGGTGAAATTATGCTCTCCAGGTTGTTATGGCACACACGGTTGGTAAAACACAAACGTTTGTGATATACACCATAATCTGAGATGGTTCACAGAGAGGAAACATGTGCAAGCATGCACATAGTTGCCGTTTGCAAAGCGTGTGCGATGTCAGAAAATATCAAAAATGGTGCGGGCAAACTAAACGTTTGGTTTAGTTGCCTTATCGTACACGATTCGCAACCATGAACTGTTTCTGATGAAGTATGCATTGTAAACGTTGCACCACAGAATAGCGTGTGTGATAGTTGTCGTGTATGACGATGTTACGACGGTCCGACGTTTCGTAATCCTGTCCGACACTCGTAGGACGATTAGCTAATTGTCGTGGAATTGTCACGTCAGATGTCCTAGTGTGAGGACCACTGAGTTAAACCATTTTACAAAGCCTTTTAAGATGGACCTCACATTAACCAATCGTCGTTTTAACTTTGACAAGTTCAAGGTCTGTATAAGATTGACTTGCCAAACGTTCGGCGGGTCATACCAGGATTACCTGGGTGGAGTGACTTACTTAAAGAAGGCAGGATAACCCGCGGTTTTAGGTGAATACACTTGGCTTCCAAGCCTGGCTTGATAGCCTATTACAAGGGTATAGACTCTTTGTTCTTTGAGAAGCAAAGAGCCCCCAAGCAATATTTTGAGCTGTGCTCAGTGGGTGCCTATGTTTGAGTTTGTGCTTTTGCAACACTCTCTTTGGCCCCTATTAACTTTTTTGAGAACTCGAACTTTGCGAGAGATATTCCTTCTTGAACCAGATGTTAAACCGGATATTGAGAGCTTAAAAGCTTTGTGGGAGACATCTTTCCCTTGAACCTGGTCTTAAATCGGAATCTTCATTTTCAGCCGGACTTTTTCTGACAGCCTTTAAACTCAAACTTGCGAGATATTAATTCTTTTTGAACCGGAAATTCTTAAACCGGATTTGAGAGCTTCAGAGCTTTGTGGGAGACAGATTTCCCTTGAACCGGATTGTAAACCGGATATTTGAGAGCTTCAACGCTTCATGGGAGAGAGATATCTCTTGAACCGGATTTTGAACCGGAATCCTTTCTGATGACCCGGAACTTCTTCATTGAGCCGGGATTTTGTTATTGTCATATACTTTTTAAGCCGGGAATTTTCTGACAGCTTTTAAATTTCCATCAATATAGTAGTAGCCTCCGGGATCGGGTTATCTTTCCCTCCATCGTCCTGGGGTTCTTAAATTTGCTGAAACTGGCAAGATTTGCTGAGTCATGTCATCGTAGCCCCCGAGTCTTAAGACGACTTGAGGAGTTGTCTTGAGATTCTCCGTAGTCTACCATAGCAGAAGGTGTATATTATTGGTGTTGATAGCGCGATATGAATCCACAGAAGGTTGAGGTGACTGCGGCGGGTTATAAATGATCTGTATGAGTCATGTCAACAACTCGGCCAATGGTTCCTTCCAACTGGCTATTTGAAGTTATCTAAACTGTAGTAGCGGAGACTTGTGCGCCGGCCCATTGAGCCATCCAGTGCAGACGGCGGCTGATAGTATATGATAATTTGCCTCCAATCTGTTGAAAGAAAACCAGGCTACCCAAGTTGTGACTTGCGTTATACTCAATAAATAGCTCATGCAGACAGGTGCGGCCCGGTGTGTTGATGTAGACCAGGCCGCGAGAGACGGACAGCAAAGACGAACGCGGCTTCAGAGGCAGCACAGATAGCTGAGTCGGCCGCGGTGTTATAAGCTGGCGTGGACGGGCGAGTTAGCCACATCATGTTGATGTAGTGAACAATTGTCCTGCCTCAAAAACATCACAAGCCAGAGTAATTGTTCCTTGACAAAAATAATATGCGCTAATAAAATAAACCTTAGATGGATATCACCTGATATACTAGGCCGGAAATTATCCGCCGCGGAGTTGATGATCACCATGGTGATGCTGAAATCAATCATGGCTAAGTCGGCCGCAGGAGTAGACAGATGAGTCGGTCGAGGAGATGCAAGCCGGTGCGGGCGAGCAAGTTGTCCTCCGCGTTGTAAGCCGGTGCGGACGCGTGAACCGGCCGCGAGGGCGGATGGGCGAGTCGCCCGTGGCGTTGTAAAGCGGTGCGGACGGGCGAGCCAGCCACGGCGTTGTAAGCCGGTGCAGGAGTCCGTTGAGTAAGGACGACCACCCGTGCCAAATGATGCTGGCATGCCTCCATCTCCGCGGTATAATGCCACTTTGTAATGAATAATTCTCCTACATATAAAAAATACCGTAGAGCAGAGTAGTTGTGCTCAGAGTAATTAAAGTATACTAAGAAAATGTATAGGAGAAATAACACCTGATTATTTTTTGGACGCATGCGGGCGTGGCCATTAGAGTGTAGCTGGTCTCCACATATGTGTATTCCATCCAATTTACGCAAACTGATCTCCAAAGAAAATCAGCCCAATACGGAGTACCAGCACTAGTCACGTTGGTTTATTCCTTAGATCTCTGCGGCCGGATTAGACATCAATCAGCACCAGCCTTTGTCTGCAAGTAGCACTTTGTTTCTTTGAATTTAATTAGCCCCCGCTACAAGAAACAGTAGCAGCGGCACTGATTCCCTCGGGACTTGAAGCTGGCGTTCCGCTGACAATGGCGGTTTAAAAGCGACGGGTCCAGCGTAGCAGAGTGGAAGCAGCGAACGAGCGGATCTGGTGATAGCAGCTGGTGGTTTTAGTGCTGCAGGGCCAGCAAAGCGGCGACTCGGAAGATCATTGGAAACGACGCAATAAAAAACGCCAACAAAAACTCTTGAGCTAAATAGATCTGATTACGTCCGTAGGCAGCGATTTTGAATACTCTGATTCCTTCTTCACGGTTATTTCTTTTCTTTTCCTTGGGGGATGAGATGTGTGCCTTGGTTGAGGTAGTAGCAACAGACACGCACGCACGATCCTGGTGCTACTGGCTTCCGGCCGATTCGCCGGTGACCGCCGACCTCGTGCACCAAGGCCACATGTACTGACGCGGGCCGCCTCCATCTCTTGAAGGGCCGGGTCAGCAGCAGTGGAGGCGAGCTGAGCCTGGGGACTGTGCTAGGGCGAGAGCGAGGCCAGCCACGGAGGCGGGCGACTCAAGACCGCGGCAACGTGCAGCAGAGGTGGAGGCAAGGCCGGTGCGGTGGCTAGCGAGGTGAAACCGATTCCATGTCCCACGTTAAGCCAGCGAGGCAAAACCGAGTCCGTGTCCCACGTCCCCCTTCGGGTCGTGGATTTCCTTCCCCCTTTTTTTCACGGGCCAGATTTCACTTTTGTGAAAAAGTAGTACTGCCAGATGATGCCTCCTGCCAGGTCAATCTTGACTTGACGCCCGCTTGACGTATTTGCTACTGCACATTGACGTGACTTGCTGATTGATTCTTCCGTGGACTAGTACTCCCTCTAGTCTAATTAAACAACTTCTTCCTTCTCATGGAAAACATCAATGACAAAACCTCTTTTGGTTCTGCCTGCTGCCGCCGCGATGAATCTTCTCAGGACTCGCGTGCCCTTGTAAAATAACGCAACCATGGAGATTGACTTTACTTTGGTCTTGGTGGATTACGTCCGCAGAAAAAATAACTGTAAATATGCAGGATCACGAGATTGTGGCAGTGGACAGATTGCATCCTTTCGCCTATCTTTTTTCTTTTTCTTAACTTGATTGATGAACTTGAAGACGATGTGAATCTTTTTGCGCTGGCTCTTCTTTACCCGGTCAACTGCGCGCTTCTCGATCCCTGGAGAAATCCCTTCAAGAACTCAACATCACCGTGCGCGAGCCCCACGGTGGGCGCCAACTGTCGTGGAATTGTCACATCAGATGTGCTAGTGTGAGGACTTAGTCGTGAGACCATCGCATCTATGTGGTAGCTTGAGAGGAGTTGAGCAGAATCGAGAAACGCAACACAAGACAAAGGTTTAGACAGCTTCGGGCCCCGGGAAACATAATCCGGTAACAACCCTACATGCTGTTTGTGGCTAGGTCTCATTATCATCACCAGGGAGTCGATGTAAACCGGCTCTCCTAGTTATGTCTAGCCCTAAGATTATCTCTCTTGCTTGTCCCTCTTTTGGTAGCCCTGCCCCTCCTTATATAAGTTGAAGGGGCGGGTTACATGTGGAGTCCTATTAGGATTAGGACTAGTCTACCTTCTAATACAAACTGGATACAAGTCCGGGTCTTAAGTCCTTGTAGGTAAATATTCCTCACGCCTTTCCTCTTAAACCGGCCCACCATTAACATAAATCGGCCTTCTGGGCCTTGGGCCTTGTCATCCGTCTGTCCCGCCCGCCGGGTTACTAATGAACCGCCAAGATCAGGCGGGTTACCCGTGAGTCGCCAAGCTCCATCCGGGTCATACATCCAGCCGGGTTACACTGCGGGGTATATCCCTGACACTAATCTTCTTAATAGTGAAATGTTTGTGATGGGCCGCGCATCATTCACGTTCTCTAATAGTGAACTGTTTGTGATGGGCCACGCATCGTAAACGTAGCACCATAGAATACCGACTGCGATGGCAATGCAAGCAGAAACGAGTAGGATTACTATAGGGTCCCTATCCCTGACAAATTCTGGGTCGTGTGGGAAGGACCCCCCTATCGCCGTCCCTCACTAGGCGACGGTTCTAAATGTCGTCCCGGAAAGGGGTTAAAACCGTTTGTATAGCACCGACGCGTACTAGTGAAAGTGCATTGAATACTATGAGAAGTTTGATTCCTTATGATTGTTTTGAGACATAAAGATGGTGATATTAGAGTCATGCTAGTGATTAATTGTGAATTGGAGAATTACTTGTGTTAAGGTTTGTGATTCCCGTAGCATGCACGTATGTTGAACCGTTATGTAACGAAGTTGGAGTATGAGGTATTTTTTGATTGTCTTCCTTATGAGTGGCGGTCGGGGACGAGCAGTGGTCTTTTCCTACCAATCTATCCCCCTAGGAGCATGCGCGTAGTACTTCATTTCAATAACTAATAAATTCTTCCAATAAGTATGTGAGTTCTTTATGACTAATGTTGAGTCCATGGATTATACGCACTCTCACCTTTTATTGCTAGCCTCTCTAGTACCGCACAACTTTCGCCGGTACCATACACCCACCATATACCTTCCTCAAAACAGCCACCATACCTACCTATTATGGCATTTTCATAGCCATTCCTAGATATATTGCCATGCAACTTTCCACCGTTCCGATTATTATGACACGTTCCAGCATTATCATATTGCTTTGCATGATCATGTAGTTGACATCGTATTTGTGGCAAAGCCACCGTTCATAATTCTTTCATACATATCACTCTTGATTCATTGCACATCCCGGTACACCGCCGGAGGCATTCATATAGAGTCATATTTTGTTCTAAGTATCGATTTGTAATTCTTGAGTTGTAAGCAAATAAAAGTGTGATGATCTTCATTATTAGAGCATTGCCCCATGTGAGGAAAAAAAGGGCCAAAGAAGGCAACAAAAAAAGAGAGGCCAAAGAAGCCAAACAAAAAAATGAGAGAAAAGAGGGAAGGGGCAATGTTACTATCCTCTTTCCACACTTGTGCTTCAAAGTAGCACCATGATATTCATGATATAGAGTCTCCTATGTTATCACTTTCATATACGAGTGTGAATTTTTCATTATAGAACTTGGCTTGTATATTCCAATGATGGGCTTCCTCAAATTGCCCTAGGTCTTCGTGAGCAAGCAAGTTGGATGCACACCCACTTATTTTCTTTTTGAGCTTTCATAAACTTATAGCTCTAATGCATCCGTTGCATGGAAATCCCTACTCACTCACATTCATATCTATTGATGGGCATCTCCATAGCCCGTTGATATGCCTAGTTGATGTGAGACTATCTCCTTCTTTTTGTCTTCTCCACAACCACCATATTCTATTCCACCAATAGTGCTATGTTCATGGCGCACGTTCATGTATTGCGTGAAAGTTGAAAAAGTTTGAGAACATCAAAAGTCTGAAACAATTGCTTGGCTTGTCATCGGGGTTGTGCACGTTTTGAATATTTTGTGTGATGAAGATGGAGCATAGCCAGACTATATGATTTTGTAGGGATAAGCTTTCTTTGGCCATGTTATTTTGAGAACACATAATTGCCTTGTTAGTATGCTTGAAGTATTATTGTTTTTATGTCAATATTAAACTTTTGTTTTGAATATTATGGATCTAAACATTCATGCCACAATAAAAAATACATGGATAAATATGTTAGGTAACACTCCACATCCAAAATTCTGTTTTTATCATTTACCTACTCGAGGACGAGCAGGAATTAAGCTTGGGGATGATTGATACGTCTCCAATGTATCTATATTTTTTTATTGTTCCATGCTATTATATTATCTACTTTGGATGTTTTATATGCATTAATATTCTATTTTATATTATTTTTGGGACTAACCTATTAACCTAGAGCCCAGTGCTAGTTTCTATTTTTTCCTTGTTTTTGAGTTTCGCAGAAAAGGAATACCAAACGGAGTCCAAATGGAATAAAACCTTCGCGATGATTTTTTTTGGACCAGAAGACACCCCAGAGACTTGGAGATCAAGTCGGAAGAGCAACGAGGCAGCCACGAGGGGGGAGGGCGCGCCCCCTGCCTTGTGGCCTACTCCAACACCTCCTAACCTAATTCTCCAGCCTATATATTCACATATATTCCCAAACCACAAGAAGTATCCACGAAAACACTTTTCCACCGCCACAACCTTCTGTTCCTGTGAGATCCCATCGAGGAGCCTTTTCCAGCATCCTGCCGGAGGGGGATTGGATCATGGAGGGCTTGTACATCAACTCTATTGCCCTTCCGATGAAGCGTGAGTAGTTTACCACAGACCTCCGGTCCATACCTAGTAGCTAGATGGCTTCTTCTCTTTCTTTGATTCTCAATACCATGTTCTCCTCGATGTTCTTGGAGATCTATCCGATGTAATCTTCTTTTGCGGTGTGTTTGTCGAGATCCAAAGAATTGTGGATTTATGATCAGCTTATCTATGAATATTATTTGAATCTTCTCTGAATTCTTTTATGCATGATTTGGTATCTTTGTAATTCTCTTCGAACTATCGGTTTGGTTTGGCCAACTAGATTGGGTTTTCTTGCAATGGGAGAAGTGCTTAGCTTTGGGTTCGATCTTGCGGTGTCCTTTCCCAGTGACAGTAGGGGTAACAAGCATGTATTGTATTCCTGCCATCAAGGATAAAAAGATGGGGTTTACATCATACTGCTTGAGTTTATTCCTCTACATCATGTCATCTTACTTAATACGTTACTCTGTTCTTCATGAACTTAATACTCTAGATGCAGGCAGAAGTCGGTCGATGTGTGGAGTAATAGTAGTAGATGCAGAATCATTTCGGTCTACTTGACACATACATGATGCCTATATTTCATAATCATTGCCTTAGATATCATCATAACTTTGCCCTTTTCTATCAATTGCTTGATAGTAATTTGTTCACCTACCGTATTATTTGCTATCTTGAGAGAAGCCTCTAGTGAAACATATGGCCCCCGGGTCCACTTTCCATCATATAAGTTTTTGATCTACTATTTTGCAATCTTTTACTTTCTGATCTATAAATCAAAAACCTAAAAATATTTACTTTATTGTTTGTTTAGTTTCATCTATCTCTATCAGATCCCACTTTTTCAAGTAACCGTGAAGGGATTAACCACCCCTTTATCGCGTTGGGTGCAAGTTGTTTGATTGTTTGTGCAGGTATTGGTGATTTGTGCGTTGTCTCCTACTGGATTGATACCTTGGTTCTCTAACTGAGGGAAATACTTATATCTACTTTGCTGCATCACCCTTTCCTCTTCAAGGGAAAAAACCAACGCAAGCTCAAGAAGTAGCAACACCCAGCTCCACTTGGGGAGTTTCCACTAAAAAAGCTCCACATTAGGAGTAACCACCCTATAATGGTGGGACAGCCTAGTTTACGCGAATTGAGGACGGGAAATCAGTTCGAGCGACGTTTTGGTTGATCGAAGATGATCTTGAGCGTTGAAGAGGTAGATCGGACGGTAAAAGGTATCAAACCGCTATGAGAGGGCGCAGGTGGTTTGTGTATACAGGCTCTTAATACATGTTAAAATACATTGCCTAGTCCTTTTCATCAGTTCGGACTTTTGAGAAACTTGACGAGCGCATCTATTCAATATGGTATCAGAGCTACAAGGTCTCAGGATCAAATCCTGGCCAATGCACTATTAATATAAAAATAGCTGCGACCTAATTCGATCCCACTTCTATGGTCTTCATGTATGTCCACAACATAGACGTGATGGGGAGTGTTAAAAAACATTACCTAGTCCTTTACATCAGTTTGGACTTTTGAGAAACTTGGCTAGCGCATCTGTTCAATAATACATATATCAGACATAACATCCAAATGACAGGAACATGGACAAACTTGGAGGAACACAGATTCGTAGGATTTTGATTCGTAGGATTTTGAAACGTATGAATAGAAAAAGTATAGGATTGGAGTGGCATGCCCACTTGATTCCTATAGGATTAGCAATGAGTGTTTGATGCTACAGCAAAAACAAAGGAATTGTAAAAAAGAGGTTGGAGTGGATGTTAGATCCTATGAAATGTAGTACAAAATATTCCATAGAAAAATTCCTATGGGATTCAATCCTATAAATCAAAGGACCAACATAGGAATATATCCCAAGGATTTCAATCCTCTAGAAATCCTATAAAATTTCTTTGAATCAAAGGAGCCCTAAGTGTGTAGATATTGACACAAGTTTTGATAATTCCGATCCTCTGGTCCAAATTAATTCACGCAGATTCACTGAATCTAGATGGATTTAGACAAAATATTGTCTAAATCTGCGTCAATTAATTCGGAATGGGAGGAAATATTTTATGGTCAATTGGTTTTAATGTCCCCGGTGCGAAGATATAAAGTCAGTATTGGCATTTATTAATTACTATTAGACTAGAAAACATATCTACCACCATTACTGCTCTCGATTGTGTATGCATACATGGATTGCAATCGTTGCATAAATCAATCTTATGGACGACTATAGTATGAGATATTAAGTTGCTGAATTAATGGGCGATCCTTCCATATGAAGGATTTTGATGTCATGTATATATTTCCTAACAAATATCAAATATACTAATTACTATTGTAAATAATTATTTCTCCTTTCCAAAGTAATTGACGCAAATTTGTTAGATATGCATATATCTACACACTAAAATGCGTCTAGATACATGCGTATCTAGATAAATGTGTGTCAATTACGAATGGGGGGATATCAGTTAATGACTGACGAAATTTAATGATAGAAAGTTCATCCCAGGCACTATAAATAGACAAGGCTGCAGACCTTTTGGCTTACCACACCTTAAGTTATTCAATCCAAGCTTTCACAATGGCCTGCAAGATGGCATTAGTCTTGTCTCTATCGGTGTTAGCATTCTTCATCTGCCTTGGTAATTTAATTATCCATGGTTTTGCGGTTTTATGAATAGTTTTACTCTATATATAGTTCTAATGGGATGGTTTTGAAATTTACATCAGGTACTGCTGAAGCTGGCCCGCAGTGCATGTACAAGCTTAATCCTTACTATCATAGTAGGTGCGAGACAAATGATGACAACGACAATTGTCGAAGTGCTTGTAAAAAAATTGAGGCACCAAAGTACATGGGTGGTATGTGCCATGATGAACAATGCGTCTGTTATACCTGTTAATGATCATCGGACTCTTCCACCGCTGGGGCAGCCATTAAGATATATCCACTTGTGCCTTGGTGGACACCACCATAGAAAGATTTGAGCTCCAAGGAAGATTGTCTTTTTGGTGTAACAGAATAAATTGGCAATGTATCGAACTATGATTTAGCAAGTTTTTTTCCCGATGAGTTACATCGAAGAGTTTCCAATTGATTTATAATTTTCGTCTAATATCTTGTAGGCAAACACCCCTTAAGACCTTATTCTACTACCACTTGATAGAGGCAAAGGTGTCCCGATGTTTCGATGAGATGGAGGCTATCGTTTTCTGTGGGAGTCGACCTTGATGATCCGACTACGAACGTGCGAGACGTCACGCCTTAGCAATCGCTAAACCAACTTCCAAGGGTTATTGACCACGCCGGAGCACGATCAACCTGACATCGAAGGTCTGTTTCCTGCGAGCAAACGAAGAACAAGCAAGAAACTAAGATTGCAATCTGGATATTGCGAATATAAGAGGAAAGCTTTATACTCCTAACAGTAGACCCCGAAACGACCCGAACACAGAAAAAAAACTAAAAGGGAAAAAACCCACCCACCCTCCCGTCCGCGCCCACAAGGCCACGACTCGATCCGCCTGTCTTCCTCCGCGCCCCACCACCTGACCCGCGCCGTTGCATGCCCCTCGCACGCACATCTACTAGTGCCGGATCAGGCCACCACGGGCTCCCCTTGTAACCCACAAGTATAGGGGATCACAACAGTTTTCGAGGGTAGAGTATTCAACCCAAATTTATAGATTCGACACAAGGGGAGCCAAAGCATATTTGCAAGTATCAGCAGCTGAGTTGTCAATTCAACCACACCTAGAGATTAATTATCTGCAGCAAAGTGATCAGTAGCAAAGTAGTATGATAGTTTTGATAGTAGTGACAGCAGCAATAGTAACGGTAACAGTGATAGCAGTTTTTTTGTAGCAAGTGCAATAGTAATGATAGCACTAGTAACTTAGCAAGAACAATAAAGGATAAATTCATAGGTATTGGATCGATGATTTGATGGATGATATTCATCATGTGACAGTCATAATCTAGGGCCATACGGCACTAGCTCCAGTTCATAAATATAATGTAGGCATGTATTCCGTAAATAGTCATACGTGCTTATGGAAAGAACTTGCATGACATCTTTTGTCCTACCCTCCCATGGCAGTGGGGTCCAATTGGAAACTATGGGATGTTAAGGCCTCCTTTTAATAGAGAACCGGAACAAAGGTTTAACACACGGTGAATACATGAACTCCTCAAACTACGGTCATCACCGGGAGTGGTCCCAACTATTGTCACTCCGGGGTTGCCGGATCATAGCACGTAGTAGGTGACTATAACTTGCAAGATGAGATCTAGAACATGGATATAATGGTGATAACATAAACAGTTCAGATCTGAAATCATGGCACCCGGGCCCAAAGTGACAAGCATTAAGCATGGCAAAGTCATAGCAACATCAATCTCAGAAGATAGTGGATATTAGGGATCAAGCCCTAACAAAACTAACTAGGTTACATGATGAATTTCATCCAACTCCTCACCGACCATCGAGCATGCGAAGGAATTACTCACTCCCGGTGGGGAGCATCATGGAATTGGCGATGGAGAATGGTTGGTGATGACGAAGAACGAAAATCCCCCTCTCCGGAGCCCCAAACGGACTCCAGATCTGGCCTCCCGATGAAGAACACGAGGTGACGACGGCTCCGTCTCGTGGATCGTGATAATTCTTTCTCCCTGATTTTTTTCGTGAAAAATATGATTTTATTGCGTCGGTTTCACGGTCTGCGGGGCCACCAGGTGGGGACAACCCTGGTAGGTTGTGCCCACCCAGGTGCCCCCCTCCGGTGGATCTTGGCTTGAGAAATTCTCTTTATTGATATAAAAAATCCTCGCAAAGTTTCGTTCCATTCTGAGAACTTCTATTTCTGCACAAAAACAACACCATGGTAGTTCTGCTGAAAACAGCGTCAGTCCGGGGTTTGTTTCATTCAAATCATGCAAATTAGAGTCCAAAACAAGAGGAAAAGCGTTGGGAAAAGTAGATATGTTGGAGACATATCAACTCCCCCAAGCTTGAACCTTTGCTTTTCCTCAAGCAATTCAGTTGATAAACTGAAAGTGAAAAAGAAAAAAAATTACGAACTCTTTTTCTCTTGTTTGCATAAATAAGCTTAAACAGCACCCACGTTTTCAGCCAGTATTACAACTAACCATGTCGACAATAACTCTTAAAAATTATATTAACTCATATCAATGACATAATCAGCTAGCGAGCAATAATGAGATATCTCAAATAGCAACACGTTATCAAAAGAACCATGATATAATATGACAATAGTGTTATCTCGCTAGCCCTTTCTGAGACCGCAAAACATAAATGCAGAGCACCTCCAAAGTTCAAACAGCGACTACACATTGTAATTCATGGTAGAAAAGATCCAGTCATGATGCACCCAACATTAGCTACACACAATGCATCAGCATGACAACAGTGCTCTCAGGTTCTGGCGCTTATTTTAGAAGGTGATGACACAACATAAAAGTAAATAGAAAGTCCCTTCGCAGAGGGAAGCAGTGATTTGCAGCGGTGCTACAGCTCATGTTCTTAAAACAGAGGTAAATGATTTTTTTTTAGAAATGCACCCTTCTTGTTTACTTCACGACCATCAGTTATCAATATCTTCCATGCTAAGCAAGCTAGTGGCGGTTCCCAAGCGATAAAACTAAAGGTTTACTCCCCCTCCACCAATAGTCACCCTCCACGGCTTGTCCGAAACAACGGGTGTCGTCCATACGAACAACAGTTCCACGGGAGTTTTGTTTAATTATTTGCATTTTTTAGTTCGAGACTGGGAATCCCTATTACCGCCCTTTTCTCGTACGATGGTGAATGAATAAACACTCAACCTGAGAATAACCCGTTTAACATGGAACATACCGACCACCTCCTGTCATTCCATGAACGATCCAGGCACACAAAAAGGATATATATTTGAAGTTTTTAGAGGTGGCACATGCAAATTTACTTAGGACGGCAGGGTAATACCGCATATAGGTAGGTATGGTGGACTTATCTGGAATAACTTGGGTTCAAAGTTTTTGATGTACAAGCAGAATTCCCACTTAGTACAGGTGAAGGCTAGCAAATAGGTTGAGAAGTGGCCAGCTAGAGAGCAACAACGGTCATGAACATGCATTAAGCATAAGTAACATTGGACACTAGCATGAGTAGGATATGAACACCATGAACCTAAATATCATAGAGGGTATGTTGGTTTTGATTCAACTACATGCATGAACATGTGCCAAGTCAAGCCACTCGAACATTCAGAGGAGGATACCATATCATCATCCTACATCACAATCATTTTAAAGCAATGTTGATATCCAAGATAAATCATTATCCGTTCCTAGCTACTTATGCATGGCATGAGAAACTATAATCTCTAATTTTCATTGCAAACATGTTTAATCATAATGGGCTAAATCATGGATACTAGGTTAAACATATTTATAAAAATAGAACAAGTCGAGTTCATACCCGTTTCTCTCTGCCACGGCCAGTTCATCAAATATCATCATTATTGCCTTTCACTTGCACGACCGAACAATGTAAAAATAATAACAGTGCAAGAGTGCTGTGGACTAAGCTGGAATCTGCAAACATTTTATTCAACAGGAGAAGACAAGGTAATATGGGCTCTTTGTTAGATCAACAATTCTGCATAAGAGAGTCACTCAACATTTTCATCATGGTCTTCTCCTTGGTATGACTCGAATGAAAAGAATAGAAACTCAGACAAACATACTGAAATATTTTTAGAGTTTTTGGTTTTCTTGATCAAGCAAATAAAAGGGAAAAGCAAAAACGAGAAAAACTATTTACACGGGAAAGCTCCCAACAAGCAAAAGCTACAGCTAACTACTCTAGGAAGAAGAATAAAAAAGATGCAGGGAATATTTTTGGATTTTCTCAAAGTTTTTCAAACACACAAGAAGAAAGCGAGAAAATAAATTTAACATGGATAATACAATGAAAAAGTGTGGAGACCGACAATTGGAATGATATGTGTGAACATGAATGTAATGTCGGTGGGAATACGTACTCCCCCAAGCTTAGGCTTTTGGCCTAACTTGGTAAGCAGTCAGTAGCCTGGATAGTAGTCAGAGTGGTAGCTCATGGAGGCTCTCGGTGTGGATGCCTCAGCCTGCCATGCCGCCTCAACTGCCGCGTTGCGCGCTTGGGCCTCGCTCTCAAGAACAAAATAATTTCCCTTGCTGTGGTAATCAAAGAGAGCAGGCACAAGCAAATATGTGTACACCACAGATTCTTGGTTAAACAACAATTTATAGGTGAAATTATGAATATCTCCTTTAAGGATCTTATGATGTTTCATAGCATCAAAGTCTAAATACTACATGGGTAGAATAGGGTCATAGGGCAAAGGTGAAACACCCAGCTCTCTTGCTAAACGTGTGGCATAAATTCCACCATAGAAATAGCACTATTAGCATTGTGTTGCAACCTACGCGCAACAATCGCTCCAAGATTATAACTCGTATCACCGGTGAGAGCGGTGCGTATGAGGCTCAAGTCTGGAGCACAAAGTGTACTACAATCCTGTTTGCCTACAATACATTTCCCATTAAATAAAGCAAAGTACTGAATTGCGGGAAAATGAATGCTCTTTATTCTACCTTGCGTCACTCCCCTCGTCTCACCGTAGCAAAGAATAGTCAAAAATGATTGGTACTCAGCCCTTGGTGGTTCGTCAAGCGAACCACAGAATAGGATTTTGCAGTGGTGAGCAAAACTCTCTAGTGATATAGTAAATGAATTTTCATAAAGTTTAAATGACATCCTAGACTCACGGGGATGCACTACTGCAGGATGCTGCTAACGCGACACTACGATCAGAGACCCTTCGACGAAACTGTGTGCGATGCAATAATCACAAACGGTGGTGTAAAAAAACCGTCAAAAAAGGTGCAAAAAGTTTGCGATGACGGATGCATCAAACACGATTCAGATTTAGTTGCGTGTGCGATGCAGGGCATATAGTTTAGTTCAATTAACTTTTTGCGATGATGAGGAACAAAAGAAACGGGCAGCCACATGAAGATGTGTGCGATATACAGCATACGGTTCACTCGGATGAACTGTTTGTGATTAGGCAACAGAAAAGAAACGGTCAGCCAGATCAAGGTGTGTGCGATATACGACATGCGGTTCACTCGGGTGAACTGTTTGCTTTGAGCCAAGAGAATAGAAACGGTTCAATATAACTAGATGTGTGTGATACGCGGCAAATAGGTCTGTAATCAGAAATGTGTGCGAAGACCAATAATAACACAGACGATTGGTGCTAATAAGCCGTGTGTGTTTAGGGAAAACGCTTGGTGGTATACAATTGTCAGCGATTGATGAAATCATCACCGACGGGTTCCCCAGTATGGTTCGTGTGCGATGTCATTGCACACAGAACAACATCATATGTACTTACAACTTATAAGAACTTGATTCCATAAACAGATTAAACATCAAATTACATATGTGGCTAGTACACACATGACCTTTGCACACACGAAAGTACGTTCCAAAATGCCTAGGAAACTCAAATGATGTATAAAAAGGCGAAACGAACCGTGAATAATTTCATATTTTTAGGATGACGCTACTATATATAGTTGCATGTTGCCGCTGTAAAATAAATCAAGGTGGGAAGAGACAGCGTATGTCATTTCGCACACATAGGTGACAAGGTCCCTCTCGGAACCATGAGCCTTTTTGAGAGAAGCTCCGGTTTGTAAGAAGTTTGTAACCAAACTTGTCCCAAATTGGACTAATTTTTTACCACAACATTTTGGTGGTATGTCATAACACCATGCCAAGTTTCATGATTTTGAGCCGAGTTTTGGATTTACAGTAATTTTAAAACCAGGTTTCTCAATGTTTACTGTCGAGTCGGCACCGCCCTAGATAAGCTTTTTCCTCGTGGGTCCCAAATGAAAAATCCAAATCTGTCACTACCATGCAACTTTTCTTATTAAGAATTACAGCCCATTTGGTGTGCTAGCTGAAAATAAGTTTGTGGGTGCTGGTGGGCGCTAAGAACTTGCGGGTTCCATAATGAACAAAGATCTCGAGGATCCTGCGAGAGTGATGTTCTTTCCCTATGTTGTGAGTGCTTATAATATTTATGTCTTAATTAAAGAAGTGGCAAGCTATTGGCCCAGTATAAAAGAAAATATGGGTCAAAACCGAGTTGAAAAGGGAAACAATATCTAACTCTGTCTTGCAAACTGTACAAAAGCATGAGGATTAATTGCTCGTCAGGTTTAGACAAAATCCAGATTGAATAGGACAATGACATCTAACTCAACCGAAGTTTTCGACAGTCACAATCAAATGGATCGGTCTGACCCATAAAATCAAGATCCCCGGCCAGAAATTCTACAAGTACATGATGACAAGTTGCTGTAAATAGAAGCCGAGCACGATCAGAAGCCCTTAGGTCCACCTGAAACTTCTTTTTATGTTGTTCAACACTTGCAGCCGTAAGAAATTTCTTTTCGAAAAACTTAATCCTCACGGACAATAGTGCCCTCGCATTCAACATGAAGAATGTGACAAAGCTAGTGTTTGCATTGTTGGATGCATATCCTTCTAGTGTTACTGTCTTCAAACGAATGTCATGAGATCTGAGAAAATCCCGGTGCTTCTTGAACCATCGATTGGTTATACCTTTTTGTCCATGTGTTAGTGCCTAAATAGAGATGAAGATTGAAAACAGTTAATGTCTAAAAAATATCATGTTGAAAGAGTGATAGCTGAACGATTAATTATAGTACATTATATATGGGCTTTCAATGTGCACGAAATCATCACCTTTATATACAAATTCTCCAGACATGGAAAGCATTGCAGCAAGCCAACAATCGTGTTTAGATCAAAACAGCACATACTGATATGTAAGGTCTTGACAGAATCCACCACCATTGATAGGATGGACAAGCTCTTCATTGAGCATAGAACATAATATTAGTACCAAAAGTGTACTCCAAGATGATACTTAACATATGCGCACAAATGAAAAAGGCAGATTACAAAAGTTTACGTGAATAATATATAGTACCTCAATAGGTGTGGAGCCAAACACCATCTTGAACCATCTAAAAGGATCACGAATTGCACCCAAGGTCTCCAGTTTAGGCGCAGATACTATAGTTATTTGCGAAGGTACTATACCAGAATCAAGGAGCAACCTTTGAAGTGAAGGGGCATCTTCGATGATGAGATGATGTCCAAAAAAACAAATTCCCGTGCTTACAAGGTGGGGCGACATTATTTTGAGACAACGGATATGAATTTCCGTTGCAAAAACAAGCAGCAAGCGCTGCAGGGCAGGGCAGCTTGAGTGGATGATGCTATGCAGTGCGGCCTCCGACAGATCAACCACCACAAGCGCAAGTTTTTTTAGCAGTGGGAGTAGAAGCATTTGTACCAGATTGTCTGCTAGATGGCACCGGGCAAAGGTGGCGGTGTGGAGAGAGGAGGAAAACCACGTGATGGACATTGGTGGTGAGGGCACTGATACATTAGTTTGTGGTATGTTACATACATAGTCATGGTAGAACACAAGCTGCTGGAGTTTATGGAATTGACAGGATGTCAGCCAGGCGGCCACCATGCAGGGTATGTCCAGCAGGTAGCATGCCGGGATTCAGATGCGTTGAACGGAGCCCTGGTGGGAGGAGATGATGGCTCCGGGGAGTTCAGAATCATCTTCGAGAGATAGCTGACGACAAGTCGAGATTAAGAGGCACGGTGCGCCACCGAGATGCGAGGACTTGTGTGCGGCAGCCATCCTTGGTGGGGAGAAGGGAGATGATCTCCCCAAGGATGCCGTCCGGGAGATCGCTGATGCGGTCCGCCGGAGATTCTACTGGTTCCTCAGGTCCAGGGGGCGCTTCTGGCCGCACAGCCGGGTCCAAGATCTACCTCGGCGGGGGCGCTGGCTGGAGCCTCATCTGTGTACATACCAATCTGAAATAAAAAAATGGCATAACATGTAGGACAATCGAAATCAATTCTCTAGATCAGGAAGAAAAAAGGCACAAACATATATGTAGGACATTCAAAATCAATTCTCAAGATCTGGCCACGAATCATTAGCACGCAAGCTAACCCTAGTCGGATTATTAGCAAAAATCATTTGTACAGAACAAACAATTAATCACTAACTCCATACGGATAACATTCAAACAATCAATACACTACGTGCATCTAACGGATCTTAATTACTGTGATTTCATGGACTGAGAGAACATAACCATAGGATTTGTATTCCAGAAAACACATGATATGTTTGCCGCACAAATGGGTATATAGATGATTAACCGGTTTTCCGTCGGAGTCGCAGTCGTTGCCGGAGATGCTGTTGACCTCCGGCTCCGGCTGGGGAGGCATGACGGCGCCGATGAAGTCAAGGTCGTGCTGCTGCCCGCACGAGACCTCGTCGGCAGCGACGGAAACCTCTGTGCCCAGCTTCACGCGTTGCGCGGGTGCTTCACCAGCCCCGTCTTCGCCACTCCCTCCGAAGGTGCGCTTCGGCGGCATCGTCATACACTCCAGAGTCCAGACATTGGTGAGCACCGTGGACCGGGGGTGCGGCCGCCTATTATGGCTGGCGGCTCGGGCGCGCAATTAATACGGACGAGTGGGAGCGAGGCAGGCTGCGGTCAAAAGCTGCCTCGCCTCCCGGTGAGCCTGCGCGGCGGACTTCTGCCATTGCTACCATCATTTCACACAACTACTCGCATGCCTCCCCGTCAATACGCACACCTACACGCACGCCTCCCGGTATGCCTGCACGGCGGACTGCTCACATGCGTCCCGTCAACTCACGCCTGCTCGCACGGCACACGGGGTGTGTGGCAGCACGTATATCTTTTGGTTTATTTTCTATCGCTTTACTGCTTAACTGAACCGTTTGCGTTGAAGGGATGCAAAAATCCTGCGTTGAACAGCTCGCATGCTTCCCGGTGAACCTGCGCACCGGACGAGTTTTGGATTTACTAGAATTTAAAAACCAGGTATCCCAACGTTTTTGCCGGCAATCAACAGTGCCCTGGTGTTTGAAATTCATTCCCATTTCTTGCATGGGACCCAAGCATGGACCCAAGGACACATATTTGATTTTTCAACCAATTTATATGCAATGGAGCATGTGCATGTATTTCAAATTTGAATTATGCACATAAAATGCCTAGAAAGCCCTATTAATGTATAAAAATGTCTAAACGAGCCCCAAAAAATTCCAAAACTTAATACAACACTCCTGTTGTTCTATGTTGACACCAGAAATTTTTTGAAAGCAATAAGAGGCAACGGATATTGTTTCGTCCCCAAAGGTGGCACGTTCCCTACCGAAACCACCAGGCTTGTTGTGAGAAGCTCTGGTTTGTGAGAAGCTTATACCCAAACCTGCCCCAAATGGGAGAAATTTTTTACCACGGCATGTTGATGCCGCTCCATGATACCATGCCAATTTCAGACGAGTTTTGGATTTACTAGAATTTGAAAACCAGGTATATCAATGTTTTGCCGGCAATCAACAGTGCCCTAATGTTTGAAATCCATTCCCATTTCTTGCATGGGACCTAATTAAGCATGCACCCAAGGACACATATTTGATTTTTCAACTAATTTATATGCACCGGAGCATGTCCCTGAATTTCAAATTTGCATTATGCACATAAATGCCTAGAAAACCAAGTTAATGTATAAAAATGTCCAAACGAGCCCCGAAAAATTCCAAAACTTAACACAGCACTCCTGTTGTTCTATGTTGACACTAGAAAATTTTTGAAAGCAATAAGAGGCAACGGATATCGTTTCGTCCCCAAAGGTGGCACGTTCCCTACCGAAACCACCAAGCTTGTTGTGAGAAGCTCTAGTTTATGAGAAGCTTATACCCAAACCTGCCCCAAATGGGACAAATTTTTTACCACAGCATGTCGATGCCGCTCCATAATACCATGCCAAGTTTCATGAATTTCAGACGAGTTTTGGATTTACTAGAATTTAAAAACCAGGTATCTCAACGTTTTACCGGCAATCAACAATGAAGTGGTGTTTGAAATTCAATCACATTTCTTGCATGGGACCTAATTAAGCATGCACCCAAGGACACATATTTGATTTTTCAACCAATTTATATGCATTTGAGCATGTGCACGTATTTCAAATTTGAATTATGCACATAAAATGCCTAGAAAACCCAGTTACTGTATAAAAATGTCCAAACGAGCCCCGAAAAATTCCAAAACTTAACACAGCACTCCTGTTGTTCTATGTTGACACTACAAAAATTTTGAAAGCAATAAGAGGCAACGGATATCATTTCGTCCCCAAATGTGGCACGTTCCCTACCAAAACTACCAGGCTTGTTCTGAGAAGCTCTGGTTTGTGAGAAGCTTATACCCAAACTTGCCCCAAATGGGACAAAAAATTTACCACGGCATGTTGATGCCGCTCCATGATACCATGCCAAGTTTCATGAATTTCAGACGAGTTTTGGATTTACTAGAATTTAGAAACCAGGTATCCCAACATTTTGCCCGCAATCAACAGTGCCCTGGTGTTTGAAATTTATTCCCATTTCTTGCATGGGACCTAAGGATGCACCCAAGGACACATATTTGATTTTTCAACCAATTTATATGCACTGGAGCATGTGCATGTATTTCAAATTTGAATTATGCACATAAAATGCCTAGAAAACCCAGTTAATGTATAAAAATGTCCAAACGAACCCCAAAAAATTCCAAAACTTAACACAACACTCATGTTGTTCTATGTTGACACTAGAATTTTTTTGAAAGCAATAAGAGGCAACGGATATCGTTTCATCCCCAAAGGTGTCGTGGTGTTCGAAATTCATCCCCATTTCTTGCATGGGACATAAGCATAAACCCATGGACATAAGCAGATAAAAGGTCTAGCAATTCAAACACCGTCCATTGCCGCTGTGACCCCATTATGTAATTCAAATCAAGATCGAAAATCAAGTAGATCCCACACAGTTTATTATCACCAACCGTGTGAGATGTCGTACAAAATATCCTGGAGCACCGTCAGTGTATAGTACGCCTATGGCTTACGCGAGAAGGTGCGTCGGCTACAGTCCACAGTATTACTACCTCGTAATCTTGAAAATATCTACCGCCTGGAAGGTTTTAATGTTTGATAGCACACGATTAGTATGTGTGGACCGTGTGCGACATCTGATACTCCCGCTCTGCTTCGGTCCCTCGATTCAAATTTTTAGTAGCCCCGGCATTTTACTCCCGCCTCTCCATCCCTCGCACACGAAATCGAAGCAAGGCAGCAGAAATCACATTGAATGCAATGTGTTCTCTACTTTCGTATCTCCATGTTGAAAAAACTATTAGCAAAACATGAGGAGAGAGAAAAGGCTAGTTGAGGCTCAGACTCAACCATGTGTGCTTTGTAGATGATCTTTTTTTCAGTGGTGGTGATCTGAATTCTATCCAAGAGCTTACTAGTATCATGACTCATTTTAACAGAGTGTCTGGGCTTTCAGTTAATGCCAAAAAAGTAAGATCTTCTTCAGTGGTATTTCCTTTTCTTTGAAACAAACTATTTTTGAGTGTGTCTTTAATGAAGGGATTTTACCAGTGAAATACCTATACCCTCCATTCATTTCCTTTTCTTTCAAGGCTAGCTCCCTCTGTAGCCGGTGGTTGACTCAAAAATATCTGCTCGCCCTTGATCCAAATTTTCAGTAGCCCCGCCTTGTTACTCCAGCCTAGTAAAATTTTCAGTTGCGGCAGTATTTCCTCAAACACCACCTTGCCCTCCCCCTCCACACACACCACACTTCCCAAAATCTCCGCTCTCACAAAAACACACCACCCCCGAAAGCATTGGTAGGTCGCCACCATCGCTGGCGCCTTCATCCTCAACCTCTGCCTGTGTGCCGGGGACCTCGAGGAGCCAATGGCAAAAAAGAGGTTTATCGCGGCCTTTTCGCCCGACGCCCGCGAGGTGGCTGCTGAGATGTCCCCGTCGTCCTCCGCTGGCTCGATCCGCCGTCGCTGGTCCCCCAATCCGCCCGCCGCCGTGCCCCTACGCCGGTTCGAGGACTTCCTCGTCCTCCCTCGGACCCGGCAGCCGACGATGTCCTACCTCGGGGTCCGGCAGCGGCGGTGGGGGACGTGGGTCGCTAAGATTACAGATCGGGAGACCCACACCCGCCGATGGATCGGTAGCTTCCACACGGTCGAGCTCGCGGCCATGGAGTATGACTGCTGGCAGGTCCACTACCATGGCGTGGCCGCTAGGCTTAATTTCCCCTTCGGCACACGTCCGGTCGACCTCGTTCCACCGGAGCCAGGGTGGTGAGCTCGGCTATGGCACGGGAGGACCGCGAGGCGTGGGAGCGCCTCGAGACCGAGGCCGCCACCAAGGCTTACATGCAAGATCTCCGCCGACAGCACTGGGAGCTCGTGGAGGAGGAGCGGGCGATCTTTGTCGGTGCGTAGGGCGGCGAGGTTATCGAGCTCTCCTCCGATGACGAGGTCGAAAGCGGCGAGGACGGCGGTGCGGAGGGCGGCGAGGTTATCGCGCTCTCCTCTGATGACGAGGTCGAAGGCGGTGGTGACGGTGCTGCGGAGCACGTCGAGGTGGGCCTCGAGGACAAAGAGATCGACGTCAACGAGTGGAGGAGTGCCTTCCCCAATGACCCCGACGACGGCACCAGCCCGGATCCGGCTCGCGGCACACCGTACATGACGAGGAATGATTGACTCGACCTCTACTTCGACCGAAAGTAGTTTAGCTTAGTTTAAATTTATGTTTTATGTTCGGTTATGCAAAACTATCTATGTTTGTGTTTGAATGCATGCTACTTTCGGTTGAACCTTCTTTGAACTTGATCAAATTGAAGTTTACAACCTTAAGTTTAGGGGATCGACTAGAAAAGACCAAAAATTGCTGGAGTATATATATCCACTAAGGGTTTTAGTCCTTTAACTTTTTAAGGATCGGCTAGAGATGGCCTCATGACTTGTTTATTTCATCAATAACAGTTTCAACAATACCACTATGAACTACGATATTTGGTTGCTGTTAAGGATATTGCAGTTAACATGCCTTTTTGTTTTTTTAACAATAACTAGTGTACTTTAGACCTGCACAATACCAGTTTGAATGACTATTTCTTGTTTTTAAATGTTATGCCTGATGCAGTTAACACACCTTTCCACTTCTTGTTTTGCTTAACTAGCATGCTTAAGCCTGCATACTAAGCTATCATTTGTAGATTATGTTGTCTACCATGGATATATTTGGTTGATGTTTAGCCTGTTGTGCTTAACATGCCTTTATATGTACTCATACATGACAATGTTGAGAATAGTGTTGTTTCCCATCGAGGTTCGTTTCATCGCATTGCTTATATGTACTCACTGTTCAGGATATCGGTAGCTGGTACCATATAGACTGGGGCTGATAAGGAATTAATCGTCGAATTGGACATTTCACTGAATATATCTGTAACCCATTTATCAGTAGGTTAACTAGGGCCATATTTAATATATCTGAGGCTACATAGCAACATGCATTGTACTGAATGACTAAATATGCAATCCCAGGCTACATAGCAACAAGGAAGAGTGTTACCTTAATGTTCTGATGATGTCTAGATATACATGTAATAAAATCTTATATAATGGGATGGAGGGAGTGTTGTACTACATCATTTTTCAATTGTTGTTTAGCTTCTAATATTAACTTGGTGCTTTTAGGTACATATATCATTGCCAAAGATCCACACTTCGACCCTTTCTGCGTATGGGGCAATGAGATATTCATGAACCAGCATCACGTGAGGAAACTGATAAAGATTGTTATTAAAATGGGTCAAAAGATGTCAATCGAACTATTTGTTTACACTTTATGCAAGACAACAGTGAACTGCAGGATGGTAAGTAAGAACCATGTAGCCTTCTTTTTACTGCCTGTAATGAGTTGTGTTAGATGACAATGTCTGAATCTTTTTTCTTTTGCAGTGCATCCTGAAGCAGTTTACTTAAGATTACCTCTCAAACTACATGATTGGTGGCCGGCCATCACAAGGGGTTGGACTAGAGTCCTGCATGCCTTCTGCATCCGGGAGAGCACAATAGGGCCATTCCGCTTCACCTTGTTCAGCAACCGGAATGTCTGTCGCCTCTTTCTTTACCAACTGTAATAGTACAAGTATAGAACCCTGGTTCGTCATTCTTTATTTGGTGCTTATGTAATTCTTAAACATATGTACCTGTGAATCGAATAATGCATTGGTTGTTTGAACCTGATGGATATGAATAAAGCTATAGCCTACTTTCAAGTTTAAATTAGGTACAATTTTAAATAGCAGCAATTAAATGAGGGCGAAATTACGGTGTGTAGGTCATTACGGCGCACACGGTTAATAAAGCACAGCGTGTGCGATATACATCATAATTCGACACGGTTCACGGAGAGGAAACGTGTGTAACAATGGACAGTTGCCGTTCGCAAAGCGTGTGTGATATCAGACACTATCACATACGGTGCGGGAAAACTAAATGTGTGTGATTGTCTACTTATCGTACATTGTTTATAATCATGAATTATTTGTGATGTGCCAGGCAGTGTAAAACTCCCGTGCATAGAATCTGCCTAGAAAACTCCCGTGCCTGGAATCTACCTGGTTTTAGGTAAAACCACAAAACTCTGACTGCAATGGCAATGCGAGCACAAACGAGTAGCAAGGATGAAGCGTTTGGGATATTCAAGATATTAGAAATGGTTATATAGGGACAACTGTATGCATCAAGGCTCCCTATCCCCAACGGTTTCTGGGTCGTGTGGGAAGGACCCCTCTATCGATGTCACTCACTAGGCGACGGTTCCAAATGCCATCGCAGAAAGGGGTTAAAAACCATTTGTATAGCACCGACGCGTACCAGTGATGGAATTTAAATCCTTTGACAAATGATTCAGTGAGAGTGTGGTGTTGATTGCACTTATCTAAAATGTAGGGACCGAGACTGGCATTGTGAACATATTGTTCAAATTCCTCCTTAATGCCCACACGCACCATATAGTCGTCACACGGCGACAAGCATGTTTTGGTGGCGGCATCTCGTATGGAACTTTCACTTGGTTCAACATAAGACCGACGAGCAGAACTGTCACTAGAAGATGTCTCCGAGGATCTCCTCTTCGAAGACCTCCTTCCAAAGAGGTTCATCATATTCACGTACAATTTTCTAAAAAAAATTGGGTGACAAAAATTTATCAACAAAACTTTACAAGATTGATAGCAACTACTCATAGGGATACATAGAGGCCATAGCAAGCATTCAAACTACTTAGAACTCTAAGAATTCAACATGCAACCTCATCTATAGCAGCATCATGAGTAGCTAATTATTCAAAATATAAACTACTAAAGCAATAACTAATTGGACAAACGGACGAGTCACATACCAAGCAACAATCCCCCAAAATAGTTTCGGAAACGGAGCTTCGAGCAAAGAGATCGAAATCCGCGGGTTTGAGAGCAAGAACATGAGAGAGAGAGAGAGAGAGAGAGAGAGCAATGGTGAATTTTTTCTGGAGGTAAGTGATGATGTGGTGTGAAGGGATAAGTGAGGGGGCCCACGTGGGGACAACAACCCACCAGGGCGCGCCAGGACCCCCAGGCGCGCCCGGGTGGATTGTGCCCACCTGGTGCACCTCCCTCTGATATTATTTGGACCAAAAAAATTTAAATATTCAGAAAAAATCGTATAAAATATTCAGAGCATTTTGAGAACTTTTATTTTTGGGTCATTTTTTTATTGCACGGGAAAAACAGAAAACAGACAAAACATGGCATTTTATTTTATTTAAATAATAAAAACAGAAAACAAAAGATAGGGACAGAAGGTAGTACTTACTGAATTTCATCAACTTCATACCTCTCAAAAATGATCCATTAATAAGGTTGATCAAGTCTTATTAACAACCACTTTCGATTAGCATGCAATCGAAGAACTTCCGTAAATCACTAAGTTACCTCAATGGGGACATGAATGTCCCCAACAATAAGCATTTCATATTTATTTTTGGCAGTACGTAGAGGTAGTTGAAAACTTCCAGTAGTGATGGTCGGAGATTTTTCAATAACATTAATACCATTCACTTGGAATTGTTTCCTCGGAAAGTGCACCGTATGCTCATTACCATTGATATGAAAAGTGACCTTGCTTTTATTGCAATCAATAACAGCCCCTACAGTATTCAAGAAGGGTCTACCAAGGATAATCGACATGTTGTCGTCCTCGGGCATCTCAAGTATAACAAAGGCAGTCAAAATAGTAACATTAGCAACAACAACGGGCACATCCTCACAGATACCGATAGGTATGGCAGTTGATTTGTCAGCCATATACAAAGATATTTCAGTAGGTGTGAGCTTATTCAAATCAAGTCTTTTATATAAAGAGAAGGCATGACACTAACACTAGCTCCCAAATCACATAAAGCAGTTTTCACATAATTCTTTTGATGGAGCAAGTATAGTTGGTATTCCCGGATCTCCAAGGTTCTTAGGTACTCCATATTTAAAAGTATAATTGGCAAGCATGGTAGAGATTTCAGCTTCCAGTATTTTCCTCTTATTGGTGATGATGTCTTTTAAGATATCAGTCAAGCGAGTACGCAAAAAGACTGGCCTCAGCATTTCAGCAAAACATTCAAATTCTTCATCATCTTTCTTTTTAGTTGACTTAGGTGGAAAGGGCATAGGTTTTTGAACCCATGGTTCTCTTTCTTTACCGTGTTTTCTAGCAATAAGGTCCCTTCTATCATATCGTGTATTCTTAGGTTGTGGTTATCAAGATCAACTGGTGGTTCTATCTCAACATCATTGTCTGGTTCTTTATTATTTGTTTGAGTGTCTTCATGAACCTCATCATTATCTTTTTCATTATCAGAAGGTGAGTGTTCACTACCAGGTTGAGTTTCAACATCAGAGATAGAGACTTCATTATCATTATCAGGAGGTTTTTCTACTTCAGATTCACTAGAAGCATGCAAAGTCCTATCATTTTTCTTTTTCTTTTTCTTTTTCTTTTTCTTTTTCTTTTTCTTTTTACAAGGACTACGTGCATCAGTGTTAGCTCTTTGAGAGTCTTGTTCAATTCTTTTTGGGTGTCCCTCAGGATAAAGTGGTTCCTGAGTCATTTTGCCTCCTCTAGTTTCTACTCTAACAACAAAGTCACTTATATTATTATTCATTTCATCAAGAAACTCTCTTTGAGATTTAGCAACTTGTTCTAAGTGGGTTTGAACCATAGAAGCATGTTTTCCCACGCCTCTAACATCATTTGAGATTATAAATAACAAGTCACTCAAGCGAGCAATCATATCAGAATTGTTTTTCAATTGTTTCATAACATTTGCATTTAAGTGGTCTTGTTTTCTAATGTAGTTTTCAAGCTCATAAAGGCATTGGCTAGGGTGCATATTGTGAGGATTCTCATTATCATTAAATTTCATTAGAGAATTTACCTCTACCACCTTAGGCAAGCCCATGTATTTCTTCAATAGGGGGTAAATTTTTGACATCCTCGGCTTTAATGCCTTTTTCCTTCATGGATTTCCTAGCCTCTTGAATATCTTCAGGACTGAGATATAATATACCCCTCTTCTTCGGAGTGGGATTAGGCAGTGATTCAGGAAGAGTCCAATCATAATAATTTTTCAATATGTTATTCAATAATTCTTCAGCTTGCCCAACAGTTCGTTCCGTGAAAACACAACCAGCACAACTATCTAGGAAATCCCTAGAAGCATCGGTTAGTCCATTATAGAAGATATCAAGTATTTCATTTTTCTTAAGAGGATGATTAGGCAAAGCATTAAGCAATTGGCAAAGCCTCCCCCAAGCTTGTGGGAGGCTCTCTTCTTCAATTTGCACAAAGTTAAATATTTCCTGCAAGGCAGCTTGTTTCTTATGAGTAGGAAATATTTTCAGAGAAGTAATAAATCATATTCTGGGGAATACGCACACAACCAGAAGCAAGAGTATTGTACCAAGCTTTAGCATCACCCTTTAATGAGAACAGAAATAATTTGAGAATATAGTAATAGCGAGTTTTCTCATCATGAGTAAAAAGGGTGGCTATGTCATTCAACTTACTAAGATGTGCCACAACAGTTTCAGTTTCATAACCATGGAAAGGATCAGATTCAACCAAAGTAATTAACTTTGGTTCGACAGAGAATTCATAATCCTATCATCAATAAAGATAGGTGAAGTAGCAAACTTAGGATCATATTGCATTCTAGCATTCAAAGATTTTTCTTTATACTTGCATAATAATTTCTCTAGATCATCTCTATCCTTACAAGCAAGAATATCTCTAGTTGTCTCCTCATTCATAACATAACCTTCCGGTACCTTAGGCAATTCATATCTAGGAAGGCTAGTTCTAATAGGTGGTCTCCTCTTGACGGCGGCGACAACGCTCGGTAGAAGAGCAGTAGCAAGGCGTGCAGTCCCCTTTTTGCGTTTTTTCTTCTGGTTTTGGCTATTGCGTTCGTTGCATCCATAGGAGTAGAGATCCTGGCTAGTCTAATGTGTTTTTATTACTTTGTCGGTTGTATGTTTGTAGTGCACAATCCTCGCCAGTTCACTTCGACCATGGACGAGAGGAGAACGAGGTCAGAAACATGTAGTTCAGCTGGGTAGAGCCCTTACCCCGGGATCCAGCTCCTCCCGCGGTGTCCTCGCACTTCCATGTTCATAGGGGTCGGCATGTGTCAAGTGCAGTGGGGTTTGCTGTTGGTTATTCTTGTGGTCTGTTTTATGGTTTATTGCAGATTTTTACAAGTTGTACAAAGTGAGTTGTGAACAAAAGTTCAGTCCTACAGGGAAACTAACACTTCTACTCTGACTTGTGAACATAAGTGTTCGTTTTTCCCAAATGCGTGGTCCACTTTCAGCACCCATGTACCTGCTCTGCTCTATAGGACGGTGGTTGTAGGCGTGCAGTTCGCTTCTGTTTGCCACAAGCTATTGTGCGAAATGACCAGTTATTTGTGGTTGGCTTGCAATGTAAAAAGTACAGTTTATTTGTAAAGATGCTTGTTGTTTGCTCGATATGTAATAGAAATTTTAGACATGTGCAGTACAATACTTTCACCCTGTGCAGCTCAGAATTAGCACACACAAAAATAGTGTAAAAATACCATTTGTTAAACAGTGTAAAAAAATTTAATGTGGTTCACTTGCACTCTGTGCGAAGTGCAAAAATGTTAGGGAAACAAAAAAACTAATGTGGTTCACTTTTTGATAGTGTTGCGGTTCACTTAAGCCTAATGTGAAGTGCAAAAATGTGAGGGAAACAAAAACTAATGTGGTTCACTTTTCGATAGTGTTGCGGTTTACTTACACCCAATGTGAAGTGCAAAACTTTTAGGGAACAACAAAAAGTAATACGGTCTACTTCGATAGTGTCGCGGTTCACTTTCGATAGTATTGCGGTTCACTTACTATGCCCAATGTAAATCGAAAAAAAAATTAGGAAACGACAAAAAAAAGTAATGCAGTTCACTTTTAGTAGTGTCGCGGTTCACTTTCGTTCGTGTCGCGGTTCACTTACTCCCAAATGTGAAGTGCAAAAAAATTGCTAAAGGAATGACAAAAAAAGTAGTGTGGTTCACTGCTCGATAGTGTTGCAGTTCACTTACACCCGATGTGAAGTATGGTCCACTTCCTCACGTGAGGAAATTTATATCTGAATAAAAGAAATCATGCAGTTCAGTTGCCCGTATGATGTACTGCGGTTTTCAGTCAGAAGTAGTCCATTTTTTTATCTAATGCAGTTCACCCGTCGATTGTGGTGTCGCGAAAAACTGTGTCCACATTTCGATAAATTCAAAACTGCTCTGAAATCGTACGGAATTAGAAAGAGTGTTGTACATAAAAAAGTGCGCCTAGTCGATATCTTTCCAACGAGTGTTATTTGCATCATTTCGATGAGCGGTATGGAAAAAACACGAAAAAACGCTTGCTGCCATTCGTCGGATACACAACCATTTTCAAAATTCATTTAAAACCATGAGGAATTTCGAAAAGTGTTGAACGTATGAAAGTTGTGCCTCTTCCATAGCTTTCCAAAGGCGTATCACACGCCTCATTTTGACAAACGGTTAAAAAACCGCAGCAAAAACGGTACCAAGAAATCGTAAAATTTGAAAAACAGAGTTTCCATGTTTCAGTAATTTTGAAGCTGCTCTTAAATGGTAAATAGTTAGAAAGGGTGTTCTATATGTAAAAGTTGCACATCGGTGATATTTTTCCAATGGCTTATCATTTGCATCATTCCGATGAATGGTTTAAAAACGTGAAAATACACTCGCTGCTACTCACCGGGCGTCGCAATGTTTTTGAAATTGCTGTTAAACCGTGAGGAATCTCGAAAAGCGATAGATAGATGGGCCGCACCCAACTTACTGCATGTAGGTAGGGACCAGAATTTCTAGGGTGCCCTGGATGCTCTAGGAGCCAGATGTTGTCGGGAACTTACGGGGTATCCGGAAGGTTTCCAACGCGGTGCACATGCGAAGACGGAAGTTACTGGGTAGATTTCGCGTAGGTTTTGGGATTTCTAGAACGTTGGCAGGATCTCTTAGGTGTATGCTTGAAAGTTCAGGGTGGACGGTCCAATGCTCTCGGGTCTCTCTTAGTCATCTCCTTGGTGCATTCATGTTGAGAAACATAGTAGAAAACACAAAGAAATCTCCCTACGATCAACCAGGAATACTATGAATATGCAATAATAGTTTGGCTCAGATCGTTACCAACTCCGAGTAGCAACGCAAGAAGAGTCGGTGTAGATCATACTTGAAGTCCCTCGAACCGTCCACGAACTGTCCCTCGCGAAAGACCGAAAGCACGGCTTGTCCATACATTACAAGCATACGGTCTTCACGATCCAGCAGTGTTTCGCCGTCCTGAGCTAATCGTCGCCCAATAATTAGAGGGAGATGATTAGAGCCACACTGGGCTTCTAGTTATGAGGAGTAGATAGGATCTAGATCTAGCTCTAATTGGATCAACTAGAATTAGAACTAGAGAACTAGAGGAGGCTCCAAAAACTTGTGTTTTCAAAGTGCCGAAAGCCCCTAGTATATATAGGTTGGAGGCAGAGCAGGCAGCGCCACAGGGGGGGAAGGATATCTCCCTTGCTCCGGCCGAGAGGAGGAGGAGCCCCCCCTCCAATTCGGCCTCCCCTATTGGGCCATTGGGCCCAAATGGCCCAATATGCTTTCCACGACCTGGCCTTTTAAGGCCCATTGATATTTAAATAAATAGAAAGACCTCCTAATCATTATTAGAGCCTTTTGATATTAATTTAACATCACAAAAACTATTTCCACCTATACATAATTCCTTGGTATTACCTGGTAAACCCTAAAACTCTTCCGATGAGTTCGAAACGCTTTCGGTTCCTCTCGAAAGTATTTCGAATATCAATGAAACTATTTCATAAATATTTTCTCATTAATTTTCTCCTACTAGCACTGAACATATCATGATTACCTTAAGCTTGTGACCATGTAGGTTCGGTAAAACATAGACATGAACAAAACCCCTTTCGCTCAATGACCGATAGCGGAACCGTGAACGTCCATATCGATCCCTATGAGTACACGAATGTCATTTCAGTGGACCTTTGGTTATCATGTGTTATTTTCTTTGATTCACGATACTTCACAAAACCCGAAGTGAGATATCTCGGTATCCTCTTGAGTCATACACATGCTCTCTATACCGGTCTCCTCGTTACCGATTTTGTTCTTCTTTCTCGTTGACATGTTCCGGCATCCCTGTGACCTAGTCACATGTCTGGCCAGATGATGACGGATGTCGTACCGAGAGGGCTCTAAGTATATCCCTCCATCGTCCGAGGAGCAAATCCCACAGTCGATCTATCTAGTTCCTTGTCAAACTTTTCGATAAACTTGTAAGTTGTCATTATTATCAACGTGTTACAGAAGACGTTTCAGCAACCCCGAAGTTCATTGTATGGTAAGAAGTGACTATCATACTCTCATGGTCTAAGGAACTAAAACACATGTTAACTCTCCGTGTTATAACAATTGGCTTCTGACAATATTATCTCAAAGTATAAAAAACAAGTTTGGGTCGATTAATATGATCGTTCTTCTAACGTTATACTCTTAAAGTTGTTTTCTTGTTACACTTAGCGATATCCTAAAATCCAAAAAATATGATCACCAACAATATTTGAGCTAGTCTTAGAGGTGAGACTAGGAATCTTATTTTACCATTTATCGTTTCACATAGGCATACGAGTTTTTCACTGAATCACACATTCCAGGATCATACCAGTTATATCATAGAGTATAAATTCTTAATCACGCAGTAATCATGATAAACAATTCCAAACCTATCAACAATAGAATATAAATTCTTAATTATAAATATGAAAATATAGTAATACAAAAATTATTTCTTGTAGGACATATTTCAAACAATTGACCGATGATTCATGAGTTACAGTCCGCGAGTGCAATATGACTCATGTCTGAGTGGAGAAAGTAAATGAATCATTGGTGGCTTCAAGACGCGCAGCGGCGGTCGTGGTAAACCAGATTAGAACATGCAAAGAAGATCCCTCTATATGCTGCCTACCCAATCCTCTTTGCATGATTGCATCAGGCTCCGCCATGACATGCGCTGGCAACATCCAATATATCCAACATATAAGAGGGAGCACAATAGAATCAAGAACTAGTCACACGTTTCCTTCCCCATGGTCAAGCACTTATCAGCAACCGTGAATCTATGAATGGAACATCCACGAGCAAATGGCATCGCTAAGGAAAAAAGAAAAGAGGGAGCAAATACGGTGGGGCATCAATACGGAAACAAACCGATGAGTACGGGAAATGGAAAAACAGAAATAGGAGACGATGGGGTATATGTAATCAGTCTTGCTAAGTCTCAGTCGACTAAGACCTAACAATGTCTTAGTCGATAACATATCCGTGAGATCTTACATTGAGATTCGTGCATAATTTTTTTTTTAATTTTTTTCTCTCTTATGTGTTATATCATTTGACTGAGACTTTGTTAAATCTCAGTCGACTGAGAACTAGCCACACTCATCTGTAATGAAAGAAAATATGGAAAACTCTTCCTATCTAGATGTGGCATAAGTATAGCAAATCTAGGTGCCATCGATCGTACGCCAAGATTCGTGTGGGTATTTTTTTTTCTTTTCTTTTTTTCATGCTTGGTTGAGTCATGCAATAATATATCCTAAAAACTTAAAAGTGCACCCGCACTATCTGGAGGAAACGAGTGGCTGATTCATGGCCGCATGATCACGCCCCCATCGCTCTGCGCGTGCGTCAGGTGCCACCTTGTCTGAGGCATCATATCCTCGTTGTCGTCCTCCACTTCCCGACCCCACCCGCCGCGATTTCGCCTCTCCGCTGCCGCGCCCACCCCCACGTCGTCCTCCCCCAAATCCAGGCGGCGATGCGGGGTCCCGTCTCACACTCTGCCTCGGCCTCCCTGGATTGGCCCCCGACCGCGACCGCTCCGTGGACGCGGCCCCGGCGCTCACCGTCGGCCCCGTCTACCACAAGGCTGCCTCCAAGCGCGCCTTCCCTGATGCCACACCCCCGCCGCGGTTGATTCGCTGCCGTAGCTGTCGCCAGGGGTGAGGAGAAGGCGCTTGCGTAGCTGCTGCCGCAGTTGAAGGAGAGCACAGACCTCACCCGCATCCTCCGCTTCCCGTAGTCCGCGGGAGCCCGCATCTTACCCGAAGTGCGCGTCACGCGAAGGCCGCCTCGTCCAGAATCAACATGCTGATGCCATCCTCTCGTCCAGCAGCGCACGGCATGAATGGATTTCACCGTTTCAGTTCTGAAGAAACTGTATGCCGCCGTGCCGACAGGCTGTTCAGCAGCAACATCTAGCAACGGCATCGGCATGGATGGATTTGGTTTTTCCTTAGTGCATGATGAGCGAAGTAATAAAGTCAATAATTTGGGGTACGTGCTAGCCTATCTTGATCTGATCTAAAGGCGACAGTGCAGCTAACTGAATCGATGCAGTGAATCCAGCGACAGCTTCAGAAATAAGCATGGTGATCGAAAATGATGATGGACATTAGGTTTTTGGGCGGCGGACCCTTGTTTTTCTATGAATCATCATCTCATATATTTTCTGAAGATCATAAGAAGAGTGGCACAATCATATTTTCAGATTTGCACAAATAGGTTTTCTAAAGATCATTAAAAAAGGCGCACAATCATGTTTTTAGATTTGCACATATACATAGCTAGTTGGCGTAGGTGCAGAAATTGCACATCGTACTGAAAGGGTTCATGTAGATTGTGATGTCGAAGTCAAAGACTTTTGTCAGGTTGGACATGATAGTAATCCAAGTTGGATACAAATTCATAGTTGGAAAACAAGGCGATGCTAAGTTGACTAAATGCCTCTTTGTAAGCTGATCTATTGTTCACTTTTTTTGTTGGCATCCATAATAGTTGTAGTTGCACACATAGTAATTCTAGTTGGCACATGCATGGCCACATAGTTGTACAATCTGGTCCACATAATCGCATATGAATTGTCATGGGAGGTTCTCACGCCCCGCCATGAAGTTGCACACTTTCGTCGGCGCAGTCGCACATGCACGGCAACAGAGAGTTGCACAGTCAGGTCCGCATAGTCGCACATGAATTATCGTGGAAGGTTCCCACGCCCGGCTTTGCACACTCTCGCCGGCATAGTCGCACACGCATGGACACGGAGTTGCACAATCTCGTCCGCATAGTCACACATGAATTGTCGTGGGAGGTGCTCACGCATGGCCGCGGAATTGCACATTTTTGTCGGCGCAGTCGCACATGCATGGCCACAGAGTTGCACAATCTCGTCCACATAGTCGCACATGAATTGTCGTGGGAGGTGCTCACGCCCGGCCACGAAGTTGCACACTCTCATCGGTATAGTCGCACATGCATGGCCACAGAGTTGCACAATTTCGTGCACATAGTCGCACATAAATTGTCGTGGGAGGTGCTCACGCATGACCGCGGGGTTGCACACTCTCGTCGGCACAGTTGCACATGCATGGACACAGAGTTGCACAATCTTGTCCGCATAGTCGCACATGAATTGTCGTGGGAGGTGCTCATGCATGGCCGCGGAGTTGCACACTCTCGTCCACATAGTCGCACATGAGTTGTCCTGGGAGGTGCTCATGCCCGACCGCGGAGTTGCACACTCTCCTCGGCATAGTCGCACATGGATGGCCACAGAGTTGCACAATCTCGTCCGGATAGTCGCACATGAATTGCCGGGGGAGGTGCTCACGCCCGGCCGCGGAGTTGCACACTCTCGTCAGTATAGTCGCACATGTATGGCCACAGAGTTGCACAATCTCGCTCGCATAGTCGCACATAAATTGTCATGGGAGGTGCTCACGCATGGTCGTGGAGTTGCACACTCTCGTCGGCGCAGTCGCACATGTATGGACACAGAGTTCCACAATCTCATCTGCATAGTCATACATGAATTGTCGTGGGAGGTGCTCACGCATGGCCGCGGAGTTGCACACTCTCGTCGGCTCAGTCGCACATACATGGCCATGGAGTTGCACAATCTCGTCTGCATAGTCGCACATGAGTTTTTATGGGAGGTGCTCATGCTCGGTCGCGGAGTTGCACACTCCCGTCAGCATAATAGCACAGGCATGGCCACACAGTTGCACAATCTCATCTGCATAGTGGTACATGAATTGTTGTGGGAGGTGCTCACGTCCGACCACGGAGTTGCACACTCTTGTGTGCATAGTCGCACATGTCTGGCCCGGAGTTGGGACATTCTTATAGGATAGTCCCTCAAACGCGGTTGTGGGGGCTGCACACGCGCGGCGACTACCAGGCAGTTGGCCAGGGCACCGGGGCAACAGACGAAATTGCACATTTCACTGTTAGAGAGTAGTATGGGGTGCTGCCACTAGTGAAAACTACATGGCCTGCGCAACAAACGAAGTTGCACATCTCACTGGAAAGAGGCAGTTTGGGTGGAGGTCCCATAGAAGAAATCTACACGTTTACGGTGTGCGAGAAAAGTTGCACATGTTGCACATCGACGGCTAGTCAGTTGCACAAAACAGGGACAAAATTGCACACAAAAAATTCGTCAAAACATACTCATGTGGGTGTTGGGAATCGTAGCATAATTTTAAAATTTTCCTACGCTCACCAAGATGCATCTATGGAGTCTACTAGCAACGAGGGGAAGGGAGTGCATCTACATACCGTTGTAGATCGCGAGCGGAAGCGTTCCAATGAACGTGGATGACGGAGTCGTACTCGCCGTGATCCAAATCACCGATGACCGAGTGCCGAACGTACGGCACCTCCGCGTTCAACACACGTACGGTGCAGCGACGTCTCCTCCTTTCTTGATCCAGCAAGGGGGGGAGAGGTTGATGGAGATCCAACAGCACGACGGCGTGGTGGTGGATGTAGCGGCTCTCCGGCAGGGCTTCGCCGAGCTTCTGCGCGAGAGAGATAGGTGTTGCAGGGGAGGAGGGAGGCGCCAAAGGCTGTAGTGTGCTGCCCTCCCTCCCCCCCCTTTATATAGGCCCCCAACGGGGGTGCGCAGCCCTAGGAGATGGGATCTCCAAGGGGGGGCGGCGGCCAAGGGGGGGGGGAAGGGGTTGCCTTGCCCCCCAAGGCAAGGGGGAACTCCCCCCTAGGGTTCCCAACCCTAGGCGCATGGGGGGGAGGCCCAAGGTGGCGCCCCAGCCCACTAGGGGCTGGTTCCCCTCCACTTTCAGCCCACGGGGCCCTCCGGGACAGGTGGCCCCACCCGGTGGACCCCCGGGACCCTTCCGGTGGTCCCGGTACAATACCGATAACCCCCGAAACTTTCCCGGTGGCCAAAACTGGACTTCCTATATATAATTCTTCACCTCCGGACCATTCCGGAATCTCTCGTGACGTCCGGGATCTCATCCGGGACTCCAAACAACTTTCGGGTTTCCGCATACATATATCTCTACAACCCTAGCGTCACCGGACCTTAAGTGTGTAGACCCTACGGGTTCGGGAGACACGCAGACATGACCGAGACGCCTCTCCGGTCAATAACCAACAGCGGGATCTGGATACCCATGTTGGCTCCCACATGTTCCACGATGATCTCATCGGATGAACCACGGTGTCGAGGATTCAATCAATCCCGTATACAATTCCCTTTGTCAATCGGTATGTTACTTGCCCGAGATTCGATCGTCGGTATCCCAATACCTTGTTCAATCTCGTTACTGGCAAGTCTCTTTACTCGTACCGCAATGCATGATCCCGTGACCAACGCCTTAGTCACTTTGAGCTCATTATGATGATGCATTACCGAGTGGGCCCAGAGATACCTCTCCGTCATACGGAGTGACAAATCCCAGTCTCGATCCGTGCCAACCCAACAGACACTTTCGGAGATACCCGTAGTGCACCTTTATAGTCACCCAGTTACGTTGTGACGTTTGGCACACCCAAAGCACTCCTACGGTATCCGGGAGTTGCACGATCTCATGGTCTAAGAAAAAGATACTTGACATTGGAAAAAGCTCTAGCAAACGAAACTACACGATCTTTTATGCTATGCTTAAGTTGGGTCTTGTCCATCACATCATTCTTCTAATGATGTGATCCCGTTATCAATGACATCCTATGTCCATAGTCAGGAAACCATGACTATCTGTTGATCAACGAGCTAGTCAACTAGAGGCTTACTAGGGACAGGTTGTGATCTATGTATTCACACATGTATTACGATTTCCGGACAATACAATTATAGCATGAATAATAGACTATTATCATGAACAAAGAAATATAATAATAACCTTTTATTATTGCCTCTAGGGCATATTTCCAACAGTCTCCCACTTGCACTAGAGTCATTAATCTAGTTACATTGTGATGAATCGAACACCCATTGCATCCTGGTGTTGATCATGTTTTGCCCTAGGGAGAGGTTTAGTCAACGGATCTGCTACATTCAGGTCCGTGTGTACTTTACAAATATCTATGTCTCCATTTTGAACACTTTCACGAATGGAGTTGAAGCGACGCTTGATATGCCTGGTCTTCCTGTGAAACCTGGGCTCCTTCGCAAGGGCAATAGCTCCAGTGTTGTCACAGAAGAGAATCATTGGGCCCGACGCATTGGGAATCACCCCTAGGTCGGTAATGAACTCCTTTATCCAGACTGCTTCCTGTGCTGCCTCCGAGGCTGCCATGTACTCCGCTTCACATGTAGATCCCGCCACGACGCTTTGCTTGCAACTGCACCAGCTTACTGCTCCTCTATTCAATATATACACGTATCCGGTCTGTGACTTCGAGTCATCCAGATCTGTGTCGAAGCTAGCGTCGACGTAACCCTTTACGACGAGCTCTTCGTCACCTCCATAAACGAGAAACATATCCTTAGTCCTCTTCAGGTACTTCAGGATATTCTTGACCGCTGTCCAGTGTTCCTTGCCGGGATTACTTTGGTACCTTCCTACCAAACTTACGGCAAGGTTTACATCAGGTCTGGTACACAGCATGGCATACATAATAGACCCTATGGCCGAGGCATAGGGGATGACACTCATCTCTTCTATATCTTCTGCCGTGGTCGAGCATTGAGCCGTGCTCAATTGCACACCTTGTAATACAGGCAAGAACCCCTTCTTGGACTGATCCATATTGAACTTCTTCAATATCTTGTCAAGGTATGTACTCTGTGAAAGACCAATGAGGCGTCTCGATCTATCTCTATAGATCTTGATGCCTAATATATAAGCAGCTTCTCCAAGGTCCTTCATTGAAAAACACTTATTCAAATAGGCCTTTATACTTTCCAAGAATTCTATATCATTTCCCATCAATAGTATGTCATCCACATATAATATGAGAAATGCTACAGAGCTCCCACTCACTTTCTTGTAAACACAGGCTTCTCCATAAGTCTGTGTAAACCCAAACGCTTTGATCATCTCATCAAAGCGAATGTTCCAACTCCGAGATGCTTGCACCAGCCCATAGATTGAGCGTTGGAGCTTGCATACTTTGTTAGCATTCTTAGGATCGACAAAACCTTCCGGCTGCATCATATACAACTCTTCCTTAAGGAAGCCGTTAAGGAATGCCGTTTTGACGTCCATCTGCCATATCTCATAATCATAGTATGCGGCAATTGCTAACATGATTCGGACGGACTTCAGCTTCGCTACGGGTGAGAAAGTCTCATCGTAGTCAACCCCTTGAACTTGTCGATAACCCTTAGCGACAAGTCGAGCTTTGTAGATGGTCACATTACCATCTGCGTCCGTCTTCTTCTTAAAGATCCATTTGTTTTCTATGGCTCGCCGCTCATCGGGCAAGTCAGTCAAAGTCCATACTTTGTTTTCATACATGGATTCTATCTCGGATTTCATGGCTTCTAGCCATTTGTCGGAATCCGGGCCCGCCATCGCTTCTTCATAGTTCGAAGGTTCACCGTTGTCTAACAACATGATTTCCAGGACAGGGTTGCCGTACCACTCTGGTGCGGAACGTGTCCTTGTGGACCTACGAAGTTCAGTGGCAACTTGATCCGAAGCTTCATGATCATCATCATTAACTTCCTTCCCCGTCGGTGTAGGCACCACAGGAACATTTTCCCGTGCTGCGCTACTTTCCGGTTCGGAAGGGGTGACTATCACCTCATCAAGTTCCACTTTCCTCCCACTCAATTCTTTCGAGAGAAACTCCTTCTCTAGAAAGGACCCGTTCTTGGCAACGAAGATCTTGCCTTCGGATCTGAGGTAGAAGGTATACCCAATGGTTTTCTTAGGGTATCCTATGAAGACGCATTTTTCCGATTTGGGTTCGAGCTTTTCAGGTTGAAGTTTCTTGACATAAGCATCGCATCCCCAAACTTTTAGAAACGACAGCTTAGGTTTCTTCCCAAACCATAATGCATACGGTGTCGTCTCAACGGATTTAGACGGTGCCCTATTTAAAGTGAATGCGGCAGTCTCTAAAGCATAACCCCAAAATGAGAGCGGTAAATCGGTAAGAGACATCATAGATCGCACCATATCCAATAGAGTGCGATTACGACGTTCGGACACACCATTTCTCTGAGGTGTTCCAGGCGGCGTGAGTTGTGAAACTATTCCACATTTCCTTAAGTGTGTACCAAATTCGTGACTTAAATATTCTCCACCACGATCTGATCGTAAGAATTTTATTTTCCTGTCACGTTGATTCTCGACTTCACTCTGAAATTCCTTGAACTTTTCAAAGGTTTCAGACTTGTGTTTCATTAGGTAGACATACCCATATCTACTTAAATCATCAGTGAGAGTGAGAACATAACGATATCCTCCGCGAGCCTCAACACTCATTGGACCGCACACATCGGTATGTATGATTTCCAATAAGTTGGTTGCTCGCTCCATTGTTCCGGAGAACGGAGTCTTGGTCATCTTACCCATGAGGCATGGTTCGCACGTGTCAAATGATTCGTAATCAAGAGACTCCAAAAGTCCATCTGCATGGAGCTTCTTCATGCGCTTGACACCAATGTGACCAAGGCGGCAGTGCCACAAGTATGTGGGACTATCGTTATCAACTTTACATCTTTTGGTATTCACACTATGAACATGTGTAACATCACGTTCGAGATTCATCAAAAATAAACCATTGACCAGCGGGGCATGACCATAAAACATATCTCTCAAATAAATAGAACAACCATTATTCTCAGATTTAAATGAGTAGCCATCTCGAATTAAACGAGATCCAGATACAATGTTCATGCTCAAAGCTGGCACTAAATAACAATTATTGAGGTTTATAACTAATCCCGTGGGTAGATGCAGAGGTAGCGTGCCGACGGCGATCACATCGACCTTGGAACCATTCCCGACGCGCATCGTCACCTCGTCTTTTGCCAGCCTCCGTTTATTCCGTAGTTCCTGATTTGAGTTACAAATATGAGCAACCGCACCGGTATCAAATACCCAGGAGCTACTACGAGTACTGGTAAGGTACACATCAATTACTTGTATATCACATATACCTTGGGTGTTGCCGGCCTTCTTCTTGTCCGCTAAATATTTGGGGCAGTTCCGCTTCCAGTGACCACTTCCCTTGCAATAAAAGCACTCAGTCTCGGGCTTGGGTCCATTCTTTGACTTCTTCCCGGTAACTGGCTTACCGGGCGCGGCAACTCCCTTGCCGTCCTTCTTGAAGTTCTTCTTACCCTTGCCCTTTTTGAACTTAGTGGTTTTATTCACCATCAACACTTGATGTTCTTTTCTGATCTCTACCTCAGCTGATTTCAGCATTGAATATACCTCGGGAATGGTCTTTTCCATCCCCTGCATATTGTAGTTCATCACAAAGCTCTTGTAGCTTGGTGGAAGCGACTGAAGGATTCTGTCAATGACCGCGTCATCCGGGAGATTAACTCCCAGCTGAGACAAGCGGTTGTGCAACCCAGACATTCTGAGTATGTGCTCACTAACAGAACTGTTCTCCTCCATTTTACAGCTGAAGAACTTGTCGGAGACATCATATCTCTCGACCCGGGCATGAGCTTGAAAAACCAGTTTCAGCTCCTCGAACATCTCATATGCTCCATGTTTCTCAAAACGCTTTTGGAGACCCGGTTCTAAGCTGTAAAGCATGCCGCACTGAACGAGGGAGTAATCATCAGCACGCTGCTGCCAAGCGTTCATAACGTCTTGGTTCTCAGGGATTGGTGCTTCACCTAGCGGTGCTTCTAAGACATAATCTTTCTTGGCTGCTATGAGGATGATCCTCAGGTTCCGGACCCAGTCCGTATAGTTGCTGCCATCATCTTTCAGCTTGGTTTTCTCTAGGAATGCGTTGAAATTGAGGACAACGTGGGCCATTTGATCTACAATACATGATGTAAAGATTTTAGACTAAGTTCATGATAATAAAGTTCATATAATCAAATTATTTAATGAACTCCCACTCAGACAGACATCCCTCTAGTCATCTAAGTGAAACATGATCCGAGCTCAACAAGGCCGTGTCCGATCATCACGTGAGACGGACTAGTCAAGATCGGTGAACATCTCCATGTTGATCGTATCTTCTATACGACTCATGCTCGACCTTTCGGTCCTCCGTGTTCCGAGGCCATGTCTGTACATGCTAGGCTCGTCAAGTCAACCTAAGTGTATTGCGTGTGTTCCGAGGCCATGTCTGTACATGCTAGGCTCGTCAACACCCGTTGTATGCGAACGTAAGAATCTATCACACCCGATCATCACGTGGTGCTTCGAAACGACGAACCTTCGCAACGGTGCACAGTTAGGGTGAACACTTTCTTGAAATTATTATAAGGGATCATCCTACTTGCTACCGTCGTTCTAAGCAAATAAGATGCAAAAACATGATAAACATCACATGCAATCAAATAGTGACATGATATGGCCAATATCATCATGCTCCTTTGATCTCCATCTTCGGGGCACCATGATCATCTTTGTCACCGGCATGACACCATGATCTCCATCATCATGATCTCCATCATTGTGTCTTCATGAAGTCGTCACGCCAACGATTACTTCTACTTCTATGGCTAACGCGTTTAGCAATAAAGTAAAGTAATTTACATGGCGTTTACTTAATGACACGCAGGTCATACAAAATAATAAAGACAACTCCTATGGCTCCTGCCGGTTGTCATACTCATCGACATGCAAGTCGTGATTCCTATTACAAGAATATGATCAATCTCATACATCACATATATCATTCATCACATCTTCTGGCCATATCACATCACATAGCACTTGCTGCAAAAACAAGTTAGACGTCCTCTAATTGTTGTTGCAAGTTTTTACGTGGTTTGTAGGTTTCTAGCAAGAACGTTTCTTACCTACGTATGACCACAACGTGATTTGCCAATTTCTATTTACCCTTCATAAGGACCCTTTTCATCGAATCCGTTCCGACTAAAGTAGGAGAGACAGACACCCGCTAGCCACCTTATGCAACTTGTGCATGTCAGTCGGTGGAACCAGTCTCACGTAAGCGTACGTGTAAGGTCGGTCCGGGCCGCTTCATCCTACAATGCCGCCGAAACAAGAAACGACTAGTAGCGGCAAGAAGAATTGGCAAACTCAACGCCCACAACTGCTTTGTGTTCTACTCGTGCATAGTAACTACGCATAGGCCTGGCTCATGATGCCACTGTTGGGAATCGTAGCATAATTTTAAAATTTTCCTACGCTCACCAAGATGCATCTATGGAGTCTACTAGCAACGAGGGGAAGGGAGTGCATCTACATACCGTTGTAGATCGCGAGCGGAAGCGTTCCAATGAACGTGGATGACGGAGTCGTACTCGCCGTGATCCAAATCACCGATGACCGAGTGCCGAACGTACGGCACCTCCGCGTTCAACACACGTACGGTGCAGCGATGTCTCCTCCTTTCTTGATCCAGCAAGGGGGGGAGAGGTTGATGGAGATCCAACAGCACGACGGCGTGGTGGTGGATGTAGCGGCTCTCCGGCAGGGCTTCGCCGAGCTTCTGCGCGAGAGAGAGAGGTGTTGCAGGGGAGGAGGGAGGCGCCAAAGGCTGTAGTGTGCTGCCCTCCCTCCCCCCCTTTATATAGGCCCCCAAGGGGGGTGCGCAGCCATAGGAGATGGGATCTCCAAGGGGGGGGGCGGCGGCCAAGGGGGGGGAAGGGGTTGCCTTGCCCCCCAAGGCAAGGGGGAACTCCCCCCCCTAGGGTTCCCAACCCTAGGCGCATGGGGGGGAGGCCCAAGGTGGCGCCCCAGCCCACTAGGGGCTGGTTCCCCTCCACTTTCAGCCCACGGGGCCCTCCGGGACAGGTGGCCCCACCCGGTGGACCCCCGGGACCCTTCCGGTGGTCCCGGTACAATACCGATAACCCCCGAAACTTTCCCGGTGGCCAAAACTGGACTTCCTATATATAATTCTTCACCTCCGGACCATTCCGGAACCTCTCGTGACGTCCGGGATCTCATCCGGGACTCCGAACAACTTTCGGGTTTCCACATACATATATCTCTACAACCCTAGCGTCACCGGACCTTAAGTGTGTAGACCCTACGGGTTCGGGAGACACGCAGACATGACCGAGACGCCTCTCCGGTCAATAACCAACAGCGGGATCTGGATACCCATGTTGGCTCCCACATGTTCCATGATGATCTCATCGGATGAACCACGGTGTCGAGGATTCAATCAATCCCGTATACAATTCCCTTTGTCAATCGGTATGTTACTTGCCCGAGATTCGATCGTCGGTATCCCAATACCTTGTTCAATCTCGTTACCGGCAAGTCTCTTTACTCGTACCGCAATGCATGATCCCGTGACCAACGCCTTAGTCACTTTGAGCTCATTATGATGATGCATTACCGAGTGGGCCCAGAGATACCTCTCCGTCATACGGAGTGACAAATCCCAGTCTCGATCCGTGCCAACCCAACAGACACTTTCGGAGATACCCGTAGTGCACCTTTATAGTCACCCAGTTACGTTGTGACGTTTGGCACACCCAAAGCACTCCTACGGTATCCGGGAGTTGCACGATCTCATGGTCTAAGAAAAAGATACTTGACATTGGAAAAGCTCTAGCAAACGAAACTACACGATCTTTTATGCTATGCTTAAGTTGGGTCTTGTCCATCACATCATTCTTCTAATGATGTGATCCCGTTATCAATGACATCCTATGTCCATAGTCAGGAAACCATGACTATCTGTTGATCAACGAGCTAGTCAACTAGAGGCTTACTAGGGACAGGTTGTGATCTATGTATTCACACATGTATTACGATTTCCGGACAATACAATTATAGCATGAATAATAGACTATTATCATGAACAAAGAAATATAATAATAACCTTTTATTATTGCCTCTAGGGCATATTTTCAACAGTGGGATCTAGTTTCGAAGAGCATGCCACGAGGATTCCAACGGGGAAAGCGGATCTTAATTTCAATGTTTCGTTCAAAAGTTATGTCTTTTTAAAAGAAGTTGAACTCAAAAATAAAGGACGCCGATAAGTGCCACACGTGTGGGCATTAGGGGGTCTGCCCACACATTTTGTGTGGTGTATAAGAGGACAGCCCACACACCTACGTGTGGGCAAAACAAGTAATGCCCGCACACCTCTTTTTTCCCCTCCCGATCCCTCTCACACGCGTGCGTGTGGGCGAAATAGATAACGCTCACACGCCCTGTACGTCAGTACTCGTACCTCGTGGTCCCGCACGCCCCCCGCGTGACAGTCACTGCGCGTCCCGCAGTTGCCATGGTCCAGACCCTCGTCCATGTTTGTTTAACTGCAGTTGCCATGTCGCTGAACTTCGGTTGCCATGTCGGACAACTACAGTTGCCATGGTTGCTCAACTGCAGTTGCCATGTATGGTCTGGTCTACTGCAGTTGCCATGATTTCAAAACTTTAGGAGTTGCCACCCACTAACACTAGGCAGTTGCCATGTAGCACTACAAAAAGGCATGGCAAAAAACATGTTCGGGTAAAAGAGAGAGTTGCCATGTGCTCACAAGCACACTACGGCAGTTGCCATGTAAAAGAAAGAGTTGCCATCTGCTTACGTGCACGCTAGGGCAGTTGCCATGTACCATGCAAAAACACACGGCAACTCGGGTAAAAGAGAGTTGCCATCTGCTTACAAGCAAGGCTAGGGCAGTTGCCATGTACCCTGCAGAAACACATGGCAACTGCCAGCTTTGGGTGTGGGCGAGGAGACAGGCGTGTGGGCGAAGTGATAAACGCCCACACACCAGCCCCTCTGCGTGCGTGAAAACTGGTGTGTGGGCGAATTGCTAAACGCCCACACACCAGCCCCCGTGTGGTGAAAAAGAACGTGTGGGCGACCGGATGCCCACACACCAGCTTAGTCCTACATGGCACACAAAAACTGCTAGAACGCGCCAAGATTCGTGCAGAATTAGTTGGACGAGGATCAATGCGTATGGGCGAGTTGCCAGACGCCCACACGTGTGGGCGTTAATGTTTTCGAAAATAAATGCTTTCACCTACGTGGGATGGGTGTTTCGTTGCATGCTGCTTTTTTTTAGTAAATCGAACAGATTTGTTCCTAATTGCCTGGATGGGGATAAAAATTTACTAAAAAGGGAAGGATGCCACGGCAACTGGGCGCTCGCTAGACGCGAGGGGTACCGTCGATCGACAGGGAAACCAGAATAGGAAACGAACGGACGTATGACCTTCCATCTTGCGAAACTGAACAAATGAGCGTTACTACTCGCCATCATCGTCGCCCTTCATAAATTGGGCAGCTGCGCACTACGTAGAGTCGATCAACAGCATGGCCTCTTCAGGCTCTCTCCTTCCCACCCTGCTGGCGTTGCTCCTGCTCCAGGCCACCGCCACCGCGTCGGCCGCGACAACGGCGACGTTCGTCCGGGCGGCCGACCTCGCCGAGCGGCTGGAGGGAGCGGTGACCCGGCAGTGCTGGGAGGCGCTGCTGGACATCAAGTCGTGCACGGGGGAGATCATCCTCTTCTTCCTAAACGGCGAGGCGTACCTGGGGCCCGGCTGCTGCCGCGCCATCCGCGTCATCGAGCAGCGCTGCTGGGCCGCCGACCTCATGCTGTCTGTCATCGGGTTCACCCCGGAGGAGGGGGACATGCTCAAGGGCTACTGCGACGCGGGCGATGACGGCAACGGCGGCGAGGGGCAGCACCATAGCATCGGCGGGTCATCTCCGGCCCCGCCGCCGCACCGTGCTCTTGATGGCGTTGCAAGTGGCGGTGGCACCGTGGCCGCCGCGGCGGGAAGGAAAGGGCTGGGTTCGCCGTTAGGCTGAGTAGTACTACTAGCATGCAGTGTGTGTCCACGTCCTTCCACGTAGGTTCTCGTGGGTCCTGCCATGCTTGTTGCGAAGCTGGAAGGCGAGTGGTTTCTCTGGGTTTTGTTCGTGTAACCCAATCGTGTTACCTATTGCAAACCCCAGCAAATTAAGATCCAATAATAATGATGTAATGAAAAGGTGTACTGTTAGTACTGGTTTACATCGTATTAATGTATTGATTTTCCCTTGAACTAACATTTCGAGCAACAAAATTTTGAATTCAAACGTGACACCCAATCAAAATCACGGACTTGACATGGTAAAAATTAGAGTAAGTCGCTGGGCAAGGCACGTTCAGTTGTTCACTTCAAACCAAACCGTGCATGCTCTACACAAGCCTGGTGGTGGTGGTGGTTGGGGGGGGGGGGGGGGGGGGGTAGGTAGGGCCGTAGGAACAGTCGGAGTAGTTCTTCCTACATGTACGGTTCAATTTATTCTTCCTTCATCCCCAATCCATCGACGCTTCGATTTATGCAGTCACCTATGTGGTGTCACGGAAGCGTGTAGAGAGTTGTGCCATTCTTCTCTAGCGTTAGCGTCTTCTGGTGTTTTGTACTTAGAGCAAGTACAACAATGCCTAGTCAGCTGGCTATAACAATTGCCACGGAATGAGAATCCTACGTGAAAGAGAGAGAGAGAGAGAGAGAGAGAGAGAGAGTGAGAGAGAGAGAGAGTGAGTGGAGTCGGAGCTTGGGCTATCACCCGGCTGTAGCACAACACACGAGGAAAAGAGCTTTGCATGCAGTCTTGACCCAATAGCATGCACACTTTAAATAAGTAAATACTCCTTCCGCCTGGAAATACTTGTTCTAGAAACATCCATTTTATCCATTTCTAGGACAAGTATTTTCGGACGGAGGGAGTACTAATTGGAGCCACCGGACAGCCGCTCTTATGATGACATGGCACACCTATATAGCCAGCAGCAGGCTCTATTATTAACCATATGCTCTTAGGCCTAGTCTCCTCCCTCCTTCAACAGTGGCTTCCCACCATTAGAATGAGAAGAACGCTCTCCCGACATCCTCCCAAAGGTGACACGGGGGCGACCTAGAGTTCACCATGCATTGTTGAATCTCAATGTAATCATCATGGCTGATTAATGAAAAGTTCAAGTGTGTTTGGTTTATACCCAACATTGCCCCCACCAAAGTATTGGCTAGCCAAATTTTTGGTTGAGGTTTTGTTGCCAATGATTTGGCCAACATGGGCAAGAAGAATGACCTAAAGTTGGTTAGAGTTCATTGGCAATGCCAAAAAATTGGCAACAATCCAAACAAAGACTAATCTTTGGCCATGGCCAAGATTTTGGTAGGGCGCACTTTGGCCCCAATTGAAACACACCCTTCCCTTCTCGCAAAAAAAAAAGCTAACTCAAGGGGACCTAGAGTCCACCACGCCATCACCCCCCCTTCCTCCGTCCACCCTCGCCGCCGTCAGAGACTGCCTCCGCCATACCTAAGGAGGGGGAGAGGAGCATGTGGGCAGGTGGCCTGTGGCGGCGGGAGGGGGGTTGCCGCCCGTGTCACCTAGGAGATGTGGGGGTAGAGTTCAACTCGCCCTATTACATGCATGGACATGGTTTCCATAAGGAAGGTGATATTTTTTTTTTACAACGGACGTGAAAAGACGAGATTGCGGACACATCTAGAAAGCAAACAGTTGCTAATTAGGTCTCCGAAGCCCACACATAAAAGGAAAAAATTATACATATTTTTGGTGTCCACCTAAAAAGTAAACTAGCCATCACGCCTAGCCCATGACCACCCAGCCCGGCACCATGTGAATTTTTTAATCCATCCCCAAACACATGGCCATGTCATGCTGTTTAATTACTTTTTCAATTTTTCAAAAGCATTTACTTCTAAACCGCCTATTAGAATTAATATTCATTTCCACCATTGGACCTCTCATGAAGAGCTCCTCGAAACTAGATCATTTATGGATATGTTTTAACAAACTTTTTGTCTGCGTAACTTTAGTGCTACAATAATCAACCCCCTGCTTGGTTCGCCTTCCATGATGCCAGTTGTCCTAATGTCGTCGTAAGTTGGCTACCATGACCGTAAAGTAGGCTATTATTATCCTTAAATTTCCTACTATGAATAGTGAGTAGCTTGACATAATCTAAAGTTTCCTCTACAATACTTTCTACTCCCTTTGTACCGAAATATTTGAGTAACATTGTAGGAAACCTAATTTTCGTGGTAGCCAACTTAGGAACAACGATATACAACTTCCAAAGTAATATTGACAACTAAGCATAAGGTAGACAACCTCATAGTGAAGTGTACACCTTAGATTTTGAGGTAGCCAACTTAGAAATCATGGGAGGCAACTTTTGGAGTGCTGCCAACCAACTAATTAGCAATGGTATGCAACTTCATAACTTGTAACCAATTTTGTTTTCCTGATGTGTGCAGCTTAAGAACCATGTTAGTCACCTTTTACAGCATCCCAAATAACTAGTTAGCCGTTGTAGGCAACTTAACGCCAACGGTGTACCACTTTCAACAAACAAGAAGGTTGGCTCCTGTGACACTCAAGTTGGTTCTCATAGCACTAAAGTTGGTCATGGTAGCCAACTTACGACAGCGTAAAGACAACCAGCATCATGGAAGGGGGCCCTAGTAGAACGTTGGTTCTTGTGGCGCTTAAGTTGGTTCTCCTAGTATTAAACTTGGTTCCTATAGCACTAACATCGCTCAAGGGGAAAATCGTCAAAATTTATCAATATGAGATTTAGTTTTGAAGTGTCTGTCGTGAGAAACAAAACGGTAAAACGGATCTTAATTTTACATGCATGGTTTAAAATTTATATCCTTTTGAACTTTCTTATGTTGAAATTAACTGCATGTGAAGCTACAATATTGTGACGTGGGCGAACTTGGACCACAAATCAGCATGCATGTGGGCAAACTAGAACCACAAATCTGCATGCCGCCTCATGGGCACGTTAAAATTTTCCATCTTCACAAGTATGTAGACACGGGCCAGAGGAATCTTTCCGTTTACATGATGCAATTGGTGAATGGATTTATATTTAGGTGTGCGCTTAAGACGTCCAAAGAATTTAGCAGTTTGTTCGAGCGATAAGGAAACATGTGAGTTGGTATGGAAAATGAAATGACACAAAGACAGCGAAGGATGGCATACCAAACGAAACCGCGGTGGGTATCGATTAGGAGACAAATCGGTTGGTATGGAAACAAGAGACCCTCCCTCGGTGGAAGACTGGAAGGGGTATCGTCTCGCTAAGGAAAAACCAGAATGGAAACGGAACCGACCTTCCACGTTCTGAAACTGAAGTAGAAGTTACTGCTTGCTGTCATCGCCCTGTATAAAATTGCGGGTAGCCCGTATACACCGAGCACTTGCTAGAGGCGATCAATACCATGGCTTCCTCCGGCTCTCTCCACCCGGCCCTCCTCGTGCTGCTCCTGCTCGCAGTCGTCGCCACCGCGTCCACGACCACGACGACCTTCGTCCGGGCGGGCGCTCCTCCGGCCGACCTCGCGCAGCGGCTGCAGGGAGTGGGGCAGCAGCAGTGCTGGGAGATTCTGATGGACATCAGGTCGTGCACGGGGGAGATCATCCTCTTCTTCCTCAACGGCGAGGCGTACCTGGGGCCCGGGTGCTGCCGCGCCATCCGCGCCATCGAGCAGCGCTGCTGGGCCGCCGACGCCATGCTGTCCGTCATCGGGTTCACCGCGGAGGAGGGGGACATGCTCAAGGGCTACTGCGACGCCGGCGACAGCGGCGAGGGGCAGCACCATGGTGCTCTTGACGGCGTTGCAAGTGACGGCGCCGTGGCCGCCGCTGCGGGAAGGAAAGGGCTTGGTGCCCCGTGAAGCTGAGAGTATGGAGTGTGTGTCCACGTCCACATGTAGGCTCTCGTGAGTCCTGAGATGCTTCATGAGTTCATGTAATCTTGTTGCGAAGCTGGGAGGCGAGTGGTTTCTCTGGGTTTTGTTCGTGTGTAACCCGACCCGAGTTGGCTATCGCTAACCCCATCAAGGATCGAATAATAGCTTCTGCCATATTACACTGATTTTCTCTTGAACTAACTTTGTGAGCAAACGTGACACACAAACCCAATCAGAAATCAAGGACTAGACACGGTACATATCAGAGTGGAATCACAGGGCAAGACAAACCAACCGCGGCGGTGCGCCAGCGCACGTGCCGGGGGGGTTCAAGTTGTAGAGCGCGCCAACGCGCGCGTTCGACCGAGAGCTCGCAGGACCGGCCACCGCTTTCCCCCACCGGCGAGGCAGAGCAGGTGGACGCTCCAGGCCCTGTAAAGGATAGATAGTTGTGGTCGGTCTATGCGCACTGGAACGCCACGCCATGCACGGGCACGCCGTCTTGCAGCTCCCGGCAAACCCCACGGCGGCGAGGGAGGGCGCGGTGTGGACTCTGACTTGGGATGCAATCAGGGGCGAACGTCTGCAGTGGTGAGTTTCCCCTCTAATCTGGTGTCAGACAAAATTTATCCGGTTTTAAGATTTGAGGGCCTTGATTTCGACGAAAAAATCTTAAAGGACCGTATATAGACTTTAGATAAACGTGACAGACCAAAAATATATGTTTCTCCTTTCCTTTTATGATGACGTCTACCGAGTTGATGCATTTGGCCATCATGAATGACGATGTAGTCTGTGGATAGGACCTCCTTCACCTAGGCAACTTCTTATCTCCAGTTTATATTAAACAACTCCTCATCTTGTCATGCAATGGCTGATTATTCGTTCAGTGTTATTATATCAAACATTTGAACGAGACACTAGTGCTACCTTGGCGAGCAGCGGCCGGCACGGCGTCGCGCCTCTTATGGTGGCGAGTGTGATGCGGTGGGGCAGCTGGGAGGCATGGGCGGCTGCCTCGGAGCAGGCTCGATGGTAAAAGTCGGGGCGCCTGCCTCGGAGCGTGCTTGAGGATAAAAGTCGGGGTGGCTCCCGATCTGGACACGACGATGGTTGTTAGGGCCGGGCTTGCGATGGAGGGGTCGGTGCTTCGGCTGGCGGTTCGACGCGGAGGTGAGCGCTAGGTGCGGTGGCATGTGCGTGCAGTCGAGGTGGCGGTCCCAATATACTTAAAACCCAATATACTTAAACACAATTTTAATGTTGTTAAACAGCAAAATGAAGCGCACCATGTCAAACTAGGCATTTTTCTACCCATTTACATATAAAGTTTATTAAATTTGAAGTTACGTTTATCAAGTTATGAAATAAATCATTTTAAGGGTCGCGCAACCCAAAAAAAAAAAAGAGTCGCGCAATGTGCGCACTCTCGCGGCTTTGGGCGCACGGTGCGTGGGGAGGCGTTGTGCACACCCGAGTTGACCTCTTACTGTGTGAGGTGAAAATAAAAATAAAAAACCGAGCGCGTGCGTGCAGAGAAGCGAGCGAGCAGCTGTGTAGCGATGCCTGTGACCTAACCCGTCTCCCCCGCGAACCCCGCCTCCTCTCCTGCCGCCGCCGCCGCGCCCCCTGCTCCCCTTCTACATGCTCGCCGCTGCCCCGCCTCGAGCCAGCCGCCGTTCGGTAAAAACCTAACCTCCACACCCACGCCCCCACCAGACCCTCCCTCCTCTTCCTCGACCTCCCTCCTAGCTGCCGCCGCCTCCCCTCCGCGGTCAACCTCCTTGTTGCCGGTGATGCTCCAGCGCCTTGGCCCGGTCGCCTCTGTCTCCTGCCGTGCTCTCTCGTGCTGCTGTGCCTCCTAGACGACGCTCGCATGCCTCGGATGCGCCCCCTTCTATCCCGAGCTCCAGATCGATGGCTGCAGCGGCGAGGTAAGCAGTGCAAAGGCTACCTCCTACTAAATACCTTTTTTTGTTCAAATACCAAAACACTTTGTCAGGGTTGTCAATGGCAAAGAAGCAACCTTGTTATTTAGTTCAGTCCACCGTAAAGACAGCTCGGGAGACAACCTTCTTCTGAAATCATTGATTTGTTTTTTTAGCCCAACCTCTGATTGATCTGGTATAATTTATCAAATTCCTCCAGAGTACATTCAGGTTCAAAGCAAATGTTGTATAGCTCAGGATATTGTTCAGTGAAGGATTTACCATCCACAGGCACATCTTTCCATACCCCAGCTTTATCACTTTTTCTGCAAAGAGATCTCGCGCCCAATCAAATAAAGTTCTCTAACCTTCATAATTGATTTCTAGCAAGGGGAATCAGTGACTCTTGTTTTAGTAGTATTAATAGTTTTGTTCTTGAAATATTTGGCTCTAACAACTTGTTGCCATAGCCCCTCTTGAGTCTCAAGTTTCTTGTAGAAGGTCACCACAGGCGCTGGGGTCGACGCAGAGCATCGACGACGGTGTCATTGTCCTCGCGTGATTCATCAGATGCAACCTCACCCCCGCGCCGGCTTTTGACGGAGCTGCTCACCAAGGAGGACCTCGTCGCCTACATCGCATCTGGGTGTAAGCCCAAGGAGAACTGGAGGTGAGAAGTTTCGGCATGCTGCTACTTCCCTACTGCTACTTATTACTTACTCTTGGAAGTGGAATGGAATGATTCGCATCATTCTTGAGTTGGTTTGACACAGATATAGCTGGAACGACTGATTCTTGCCGCCCACCTTGTTGTTTAGCTCTGTGGTTGGGGATTTGGTGTTCAGTTGCCCCTGGAGTGGTGGGAGTATTCATATGAATCAGTAGTGCCTCATAGTGACGAACTGGGTTATGTTTGCTGCCATGGAACTGATGTTTGCACACTAATTGTTTCCATGGTTAACTGCTTTGCCTTCTATCATCTGATATTTAATGCTGATAGAACGTGTAGAAGCCATTAGCCCCTTCCTAGAGTTAATTTGGTTCCTTCAGAAAAATGAGAGTTGCTATGGTTGATTCGTTGAGTCTGATGCATTCACAAAGCATTTGTTAAAGTAGCGACCGTGCCAATGAGGGTCTGTTTGGTTGACGCCCACGCCAGCCTTACCAACTTGGGGCTAGCCAATTTTTTGGCGCAGGATTTTGCCGCCGCAGGCTCGCCAACGACCTGGCGCAAAAACTGAACGGATGACCAAAACTTTGGCGCAGATCCGGAAATTTGGTTTCCAACCAAACGCTTGCCATTGAGTGGGTCAACGACCAAAAAATTGGCAGGGCTGCTAATGGCTGCGATCCAAACAGCCCCTAATTCATCAACTTTTTGTAGCTGCCGTTCCTGCTGTTCTAAAGAAGCTGCCTATGCTTCTTAGAGCAAGGGGCCATAATTAGTATAGTTTCTCGTAGTAGATGTTGAAGATTTTACTCAATATCTGTTTGTCTAACCCTTATAGATCAACATGGTATTTCTTTTCGTATGTTGTTTGCCTATAATGTTGTCTGCTAAACATTCTCTTTTGAGTAATAGCTAAAATTGATCTAATCTACTTTTTAGTTGTAACAAAGTAAAGCATAACCAGTATATGTTGTATTATTTCTACATTTTTTTACTTATGTTGAGTACTGAACCACAAAATCTTCTTTTGGTTGGTTGTAGATGAAATTGCAACACCTGGTACCGAGACCATGCTGGGATTTTCTGATCATGTCAGGAGCTTTGTAAATCCTGTATGGACGTCTTCTTTGAGTGGAAATTATTCGAATACAACATCACGGACAGGAAAACAGTTGGACATCAGCCATGAAAAGGTTCGAGGTCTTTCACGGAGTTTCCTACCAGCTATTCATCTAGAGCACTATCCTTGTGAAAATTTCTCATTTTCTCCTCCACCTATTGATAGGAGACGCACTCGACAAGGGTGTAAGTAGTCTCACCAGTCCAATTCAGAGTTACAAAAAAGTTCTAAATCTGATAATATTATTTTAAACGTGTGTAGCATGTCCTGATTGTTATGTGCCTGTTGACTAGACCCTGGCATTGATGCCAGCTGCTAATCTGTCCGAAGACAATTACAATTTGGTACTCATAGGTCCAATAGTGGTTCTTTGTTTTGTGGTTATCCATCCCTGGAACAACGAGATATGTCTTATATGACATAAAAGACTCGATGACAGTACATTGTGGGTATGTCCTTGTATGACTCAAATGATTTAACTCTTGTACATTTATATGATCACTGTGTGTTGTATCGCTAACCTTTTCTTTATATTAAGATCTGTGAGGGGGGAAGATACATGGTCTCGATACTGCATTCGATGTAGACGAAGCTGGTCTGTCTGAGATTTGCTTCTGCTATTTTCGGTAACTGCATCCTCTTTTCTATGCCAATTATATTTACATGTTGTCATGTTTCCATACCGGTTCTAATTGCACATCGTGTGTGAACTTTTTTATTTGTTTTTCTCAGAGAATTATGATATAATGCAACAACCAGAAAACATTAGTACATTTTCAAAAGATATTGTTTGCTTCTTCATGTTTCTGGATGAAGAAACTGAAGCTGCAATAAAGAAGATCACTACTGTTGATAATATGAAAAGAATCAGGCTGTGGCGGGTGGTTGTTGTGCACAACCTTATCCTGACCCAACAGCTTTTGTGAAAATCAGCCTAAAATCACTGTGCAATTCATTGTGAAGAAAATATAAAAAAATACTACCGAACCGACAAAGTTTTGAAGCTGGCTTCGCCTCTGCTGTACTGTACATTTTGTTATTTGATTTTCCTAATTGAATCTTTTTGGTGCCAGTTACTTCTGGCATGGAGATTGTGCACAAGTTAAAATTCAGCTTAGCGGATAAACTAAAATTTAGTTGCAAATATAATTCTACGCAATCTTCTAAAAGCAACATGCGCTCTTATCTAGATAACTGATCCAACATGTTTTCATTCTTTTATGCATTGGGTCAGTGTGAAAAGTTTCTTGACTCCACAATCATTTTTCTGTTCTGTTGAAAGACGAGAGGAGTATGTCATGCTTAATGTGAATCAGCATGAGCGAATTGTTTTCCTAATCATGTATTTTCCTTGTGGTAATTTTTTAATTGAAATGCCATGCTTAATGCGAATCAGCATGAGCGAATTATTTTCCTCGTGTATTTTCCTTGTTATAATTTTTTAACTGAATCCCTTGTGATATTTAGGTTCCAAAACTATTACTTCATCGGCTCTTTCCTAATGTGCGGTATTCACTCTAGATCGATGGGAAACTTAAACTTGTGAAGGATCCTTATCAGCTGTTAAAGAGGTAAACATCACGTTCTCTTACTGACCTCTGTCTGCTACTTATAAACTACTCTGCACACAACTCAATGAAAGTATGCCGTCAAAAAGTAAGTTTGCTTGTTGTCAGTGCCACTTATGCTCTATCTGTTGTATTAAGAGATCCAAGCTGCACCATATTCTTACTTTAATATTAAGTCTACTCTTATCTAGATTTTGACTTTTTATTATTTTGATTCTGTATACACTGCCATGTTGCAGATTCTTGTGGAGGAAAAATGTGCGCTTCACTATTTCCAGGTATTATAGACGCTTTGATGTCTTTGAGGAAGCTGAGGCCAACAAGGCTGGAAGTATGATAATGCTTCAATCGATAACCAAATGAAGTTCTACAAGACAGAGGGTTTAACCCATTATTCATCAGCTAAGCTCCTTATTACAAGCGGCAAATGGTTCTTCCTACTGAATTCTGATATAGAAATATTTCTCCTGAGAACATAAGGGATACATTTATCTTGAACAGATGTCCTTGAGGGTTGTGTAATTATAGGAGAGCCCATACCCATCACCAATCTCTTCACACGCCTTTGGTTCAATGAAGTTGATCGTCCCACCTCAAGAGATCAGCTAAGCTTTAGCACAACGAGGGATAAAATAAGATCAAGAGTTCTTTTTGACAACTAAATAAGATCAGGAGTTAATTGGACTGCAGACATGTTCCTGGATTGTGGAAGGCGTGAATTTGTTCAGGTACTTTTGAGTTAATGCTTTGTGCGGCACATCATTCCATTTGCAACCTGAAGTACTACTGCAACTTGGTACCGAGTGTAGACTTTATCAAATTACACAAAAAAAATCCAGCATAACAATGGATCTTCGCATCTAAATAGGGAGCTGTTTGAAAACAACATCAGTGGATCGATGATTTTTTTGGAAAGAACACAATGTCAGGATCTTTGACAGAATAGAATTTTACTGGAGTTTGAGGCTATATTATTGATGAGGTATCCTGGAGAGCTGCAAGTTGCTTCTCTTGTTTTGAATCATGTTCTTGTTGTTTTCTCCCTGCTGAGAGTGTATTAGTGTACTCATCATGATCTCTGAGGCTATGCTTACAGTTGCATCATTGTTTTCTTGAAAATTGACCCTCTAAATTCATGTTCTCTTATAACTGATCCTGTAAAATCTTCCCTGTATTTTAATGAAGTTTCACGTCATGCCTTTTATTTTTGAGAGAGAACGTCGGCTTTATTGATCACATAACAAAGTTATACAGAGTTCCGGATACAACCCGGAGTAGAATGGAAAACAACTAGACTAGAAGAGTTATTACAAGACTTAGCTAACATATGAGCTGCTATATTAAGTTGCCGACGAACATGCTTAAACACTACCGAAATAAAGCCACGAGAAGCGAGTTTGATTTCTTTAACAATTGACCCAATGACCGAACGATCAATTCCGGAGTAGTTTATCCTATGCACCAGCGATTGGTAGTCAAAGGCAAAGATAACCTTGGAAAAACCTTCATCTCTGGCCAGATTGGTAGTCAGAGGCAAAGATAACCTTGGAGAAACCTTCATCTCTGGCCAGGTACACTGCCCTCCGTAGAGCAAGGGCCTTTGCCAATTCTGGCTCCAAGGCACCTTGAATGGGTTCGCTACAAGCCGCTATGCAGGTACCCTGATGGTTCAAAGCAACCACACCGGCACCTGACATGTTAAGTCTCTGAAAAAACAGCAGCATCTGAATTGATAACAATCGAACCTGACGGCGGCGGAGTCCAAGTGGAACTTGACAAAGAGGACTCACGCCTGTTGGCAGGAACAGAGCTGTAGAGGTGCTGCATAATCAAATCTGAGTATGCTATGATTTTGTTGACCGTATGACGAGGGTGTGGAGCTTCAGGATTATTCCTTGCAGAGTTACGAGCCTCCCAAATATGCCAAAAGGTCACAGCCAGAACAATAGCTTCCCTATTAGAGGAATTAGAAAGAAAATCAAACAGCCAAAGTTTGGTGTTGTTAAACCTGGATCGATTAAGCTTGATGCATGATCAATTCTTGATCGCATCCCACACAACCTTGGCATTTGGACAGAACAAGATCGCTTGTTCCACAGTTTCAAGCCGACCACAGAAGCAGCATAGCTCCGAGTCAGGTACATGGCGCCGCTGCAACTGAGCCCCGGACGGAAGACAATCATGTGCAAAGCGCCATAACGCCACATTCATTTTATTGGGTACCCTTATCGACCACAAAGCCTTCCAAGATTTTTCCTCCCAACTATTAGAACACTGACCGGTGCCACACTTACTGCGAGATTCGAGAACACGAGCAGAGTGTGCCATATTGTATGCCGAACGCACCGTATACTCTCCATATTTGGTGAACGGCCAGCAGGCAAGATCCCCTTCACCATTTTTGCTGATTGGAATACTAAGGATTTCAGAAGCAATATCATCTCTGAAAAAAGCCCTGACAGTTTCAGCATTCCAGGAACCTGAATCATCAATCAGACATTTCACCTTGGCATTAACAGGGATTGGCAAGATAGGATGCAGGAGTTGTGGCGGAGTCGAGGGTATCCAGTGATACGAAAGGATGCAAACATTTTCACCATTACCAATGCCCCAGCGAACACCCTTTTTTAGCAAGTCACGACCCGCCAGAATACTACGCCAAGTAGCCGAAGCTCTCCTCGTAGCCGAAGCGTTCCAGAAGTCAGAGTTGGGAAAATATAAGTTTTATTACAAGGCTTATTAGTTGCTACTGATTGTGGTTAAGCTTGTCCATTTTGTTGGAGGCCAGCTATATGCCAAACACAACACAAAGAAATTGAAATGGTTGCCACCTACCTGGCACAGCAGAGCTTCCGCTCAGGCGGCGCACCAGGGTGCGCCCCAACCACTAGTAGGTCTGGATGGGTCGCGTCCGAGCTCTGCTTTCATGTGCGGGCTTCAACGTTCGCGACAAATGCGGAGCTCGGTTGTTGTGTGATGTTCGTTGGTGTTGGCTCGCCTCCATGGTGGCGGTGTGAGTCGATCGGAGGGCTCTCGGGTCCCCTGTCATGGTATGCTACTGTCGGTGCAGTGCGACTTCGGCCGCTCTCTGTTGACTATAGCTGCCCCTCCCGGGGCTCGGGTAGGGAGAGGGGCTCTGGGCGAAGGTCTTGTTTCGACGGGGGTTAATAGATATCGGCGCCGGTGGCACTATGGTGCCCTCCTATTTTTGAAGTTGTCGGTAAATCTTGGCGGTCGAGTTTTGAGTTGGCTAATGTGGGCATTGTTGTTTTTTTCTCTATGCAGTTTTGGTCTAGTTTCCCTGATACATCGGGCCATTATATATTTTTGTTTTCCCTCTTAAATGAATTCGGCATAGCTCCCACCTACCTATATCTATATCTATACCTATACCTATTAATGCTAATACTAATGCTATACTAATACTAGTACCAATACCAATACAAATAAAATAAGGTGTGTTTCTCTGATTTTTTATCCCTTCACCCTTATTATTAATTTTAATTTTTTCCTATGGATAACTAAAATTCATCGGGGTCCACGCATGAGATTTTCTTTCGAGGTGATACTATACTGTATCAGCATGAACAAACGATAATATGAGTTTGAGAACCGCAAAAATAAATTGCCACTTTAATCTCTCCCTTAGGCCACGCCTCTCCTAGACCATGAATTTGTCTTTTTTTTATAGATCGCATTTTAATGTATTTCATCCTGAAAGTTTACATACACACAGCTCACATCCTTGTTTACTTGTACAAAAAAATTCAGAGTTTTTTTAAACCAAAACTTTTGAGTTTTGATTTTTTTAAAAATCCGGCCGCCATGGAGGCGAGATCCAAAATGTCATACTGTCTTGAATGGCCACCATGAGAGTGCAAGAAGGTAAATAGCACGGGTGCGACCTGATTTGGGGGGTGGGGGGTGCATGGAGGAGAGGAGGCATGCGGAAGCGAGTTGTGAGATGTTGAGATTGCTTGATGAGGGAAGCAACAAGTCGGACCTATAGAAGCGAGAGCTAGCTTTGCATGCAACTGTCGGCTGGTTATTATGGTCATACACACATAACTGGTTGAGGAATTTTTTCAGGATGAGCAAGCTAGCTGATTGAGAAGTTCTGAGATAATTGATCTATGTGATGTCCTACTGACTGGTCCTTATATTATTCTCCCATATGACAAACAAGCAGGGCTCGGCGGTGACCGCCGTCAACGTCGCGCAGATCGGTGGGCTGAACACCATGGGCGTCTCCCTCGTCCGCATAGACTACGGGCTGTTTGGCCTCAACCCTCCCCACACCCACCCACGTTCCACCGAGATTTTGACCGTGCTGAAGGGCTGCCTGCACGTCGGGTTCGTGACGTCGAACCCCGAGAACAAGCACTTTGACAAGGTTTTGAACAAGGGAGATGTGTTCGTGTTTCCTAAGGGCCTCGTCCATTACCAGTACAATAACAGGACGAGTAACACAGTGGCCATTGCGGCGCTGAGCAGCCAGAACCCTTGAGTGATCACGATAGCCAACGCGGTGTTTGGAGCAGAGCCTTCCATCCCAGCTGGTATTACTACCAAAGCCTTCCAGGTTGAGAAGAGCACGGTGGATTGGATCCAAGCGCAGTTCTAAATTGTGTTCCCATGAGTGCGTTTGTTTGTCTATCGAGTCAATAGGTATATTTTGTGTAGTTTACACTATCCAATTTTGCATTGCATTACATTCTTTTTATAACATTGTAAGTCGAGGATATTGTGTCCTCACGGATATATGTTTTTTTCCTGTTTATTGTTGATGTGTTGTGGGACACACCCCTATTGACTACTTTTTCCATAGCTAAATTGTACTGTCTTGTGTATAATATTGATGTGTTGTGCGACACATCCCTATTGTTTATTTCAAAAGTAAATTGTTCTTTTCCTGTGTAACTAGCACAGTGGCACATTTTTTATTGTTATGAAATTGTTGAAAAATAATGTTTTTGATATTCTATTGCCAATGCTTATTTAATATCATTAGAAAGCAAAATTATTAAAGGCCTCTTTGGTATGCAGGGTTTTAAAACCATGCAAGTTCAAATAGAGGACTAGAAGCACAATAATTTTGTAAACTTTTCTTGGGTTCAATAAATGTCAAGCCATAATAATAATAGTGCTCCATTTGTTCTGAAATATATTGCATAGTAGATTTTTTAAAATCTAGCTTTGTAAACTTTGACCTAAGTTTGTAGAAAAAATTGTCAACATCTAGAAACCGAATCATTACCATTAGATCATGAAATATATTTCATATGGTATATATTGGGTATTGTATATATTGGTCAAACTTTATGAAACTTGACTTTTTGAGAAAATCAAATCACATTATAGATTTTTTATGCCACTAAATACCTCAATATAATTTTTATTGTCCATTATATTTTTTGAAATAAATATGACCGAACTAATGTGTATAGAAAGATGGATATTACATTGTCTGCTCTCACATCATGTCATCACGTGTGCCTAGCTAGTACATCGGACCGCTAGAGAACCTTTTGAAATCCCTGATATTTTAGAAAATAAATGGTGAAGCAAAGGTTTTCTTAGGATAATATTTTGGGTTCTCGATTTGGTCTTCCAACTATTAAACCATATAATTTTATCCATCAACTCTTAATACTCTGTATGATTGTTTCCTCTAGTGGGTTTCAGTGTTTAATTTTTTTTTTACCAACGGCACCATTGTGTAAGCCACATCACACAACTTTTATTTTTTAAAATGTTTTTCAATATTAAAAAACAACTACATGTTCTTGAAATCATGAAAAATATAAAAGAAATACAAATTTTACAAAATTCTCAGATGTGGTTTTCATTAAATCTCCAATTTTTAATTTATTCTGAATTTCTTATCGTTTGCTTTACCTATTAGTAAGGATTTTGGTAAATAAGATAAAAAATATCAGTATTTGAAATATATATTTTTGAAAATTTTGAAATATTTTTTAAGGAGACTTTTATGTGCGCACCACATAAGATAAAACTACCTTTGTAATAGTTAGATCCACTTTGAGGAACAAATTTTACAAATGTCAGGAGTTGGGGAGGTTAGATATATGTGCTTTAAGATGTTCGTCATGGAGCCTACACTCGCCCAATAGTTGAGAGAATAAAATTATCATTTCTTTTAGAACAATCACCACATAAATATAGGAATATTTGGGTAGTTCAAATTCTAATTTGATCCATGGTCCAATAAGAGAGATATGTGGGTGAATAGTAGCTAATTTAATTGGGCTATGAATATGGCCAAACATCCCTTTCAACATTCAATTTTTTTTTAATCTCTGCATTGAATTTTATTTAGAATGTGCCACAACTTTTATGGGGGTATTTCAAGGCAGTGAGTACTGGATGCAACCCGAATCAGGAGGGTTCTCGATCACATATATGTATTGTTTTGCGATTAAATTGGTAAATGCATGACATATATTTTGAGTAGTCAATCAGACAAATAAAATACTTCACATGTTATGCATTTAACAATGAGCCATAGAACACACATGATATTACGTAGACCAAAGAATTTTCCATGACATGAGCCTCCAATTCTTCTGAACACATATACACCTGGCATGTTCCACTTGTTCTCAAGCAGCACCACAAGAAATGGAGAGACGAAGCTAGCTAGAAAATTAAAATATTTGGTTTGGAAGTTGTAGTGGCGCATGGAACTATGGAAGTACCATTCACATGGCTCCAGCTAGCAGTTCAGCCTCACATGTCAATACTTTTTCTTGAATCATGTATGACTATGGTAGGAAAAACTCATGTGAAAAATCTATGCATGCAACCAAGGAAGTGATGATCTGAATCACAGAAAGAGGAAATTGTGATCTCTCATTTCCACGGTTCATCGCTCTGAAGCACATAGCACCCACCAGGACCAGAAGTGAAGCCATTGCCGACGAGGACAAAGATCATGGCATGTAGCTTGGCTTGTGCACATTAGATCGTGGTATTCATACCTAGAATTATGGAGAAACATCGAGCCAAAGCGAATAGGCAATGGCTCATATGAGTACACAATTCATATTAGATTGGTATGTTCAGTCAGGAGCGATGAATGTAAAAAATAACATTTTGTAATAAATTCAACCTTTTAAATACAATATTAAAACATATTCTAGGTCTAGTAGATTAATTATCCCGTTTGTATACTAACTCGGCAATCTTTCTATAGGATATGTGATATTAGGACCTTGAGTTTAAGTTTTGATCATGGCATTTTAATTGGAATAAAATACTATGATTTCCCTGGTCTGGTGATTACATTTGTTATTTGTAGATTAAGTCGCCAATTAACTTGTGTGTGATGCTATATAAGGAATGTTGAATTAAGGGTTTTAATTGTGGCATCTTTTTCCAATGAAATAAAAGGCTACATTTTTTAAAAATAGTTACTTATTTGGAGTAATGTTATATTAGGACGCTGACTTAAAGTTCTAATTTTATTGTGTCCTGATTAGTCATCTGTGTATAATATTCCTAAAAAAGGTTTCATATAATCACATGTATATGTAACAATAAGCATTAATTTCTTTTATTTATGTTGATGATGATGCTAAACGCCATTGATGGACTTGTGAGCAGATGCGGACATCATGCTAGACCAATCAGAGTTCTTGTCGAGCACAAATTGTTTTTAGTCTACATGAGAAGTAGTACTCAATTATTATATTCCGGATAAGTAGTACTCAATTTAGCTAATAGCGTTCTTTCTTTAGGGTCAAGTGTGTCTTTCCTAATTAATCATTGTAGTTCAGATACATGAGATGCAACTAAAAGAGAGATACGTGAGATGTAGTAGTTTTTTTTAGTTTTCTTTGGAAGGGACGTGAGACCTAGTAGTTTTTTCTTTTGTTTTTAAGGGACACATAGATTGATGTAAGGTGCATACGACAAGATCAATCGGCTCAGTCGTAGTTTTTTCTTCTATTATTTTTATTTACAGGGATTTTTTTCCTTTTAGCTAATTGAGTCATACTACATGTAGAGTACATTTCCTATCTAATTGTGAGTTTGGGGTCCAGTAGTGTAGTTACATAAATCTAATGGTTATATACTTTATTGGCCTACCAAATTAATGGTCGGATATCTCTAATTTTTGTGGGATTTTCTAGCCTATTTTTCTTTTTCCTGGTTAGCAAGCCTAGTACTTTTAATATAGAAGATGTGTTGGCACGAAGGAGCCCACAAACATCCATCCGATAAGCCCCTTGTACATGCATCTAAAAATAAGAAATAAGAAGAAGACGGATGATGATGTAGCAACCTTATTTGTGCTAACAAATAAGACCGCCTATTTAATTATAGGATAATGCATTATCAATATACCAAAATGCAAAAGTTGAAGAATAATCATAAGAAATAATCTTGAGAGTCGCTACCATTTAAAAACTTCAGAATCATTGTTTAGGAGAAGCTCACGGGCGAATGCTCTAATCCAAGTGTTTGGAGCCATCTCCTCTAACCAAGCATGAGCTTTTGGCAGCCAATCTTCATCTTCTCCATGTTCTTCTACCAAGTAGATACTGAAGTCGATATTTTTTTCAAAAGATTGTTCTTCATGGTCTCTCCCTTGCGTGCCTTATTTAGATTCTCGTGGAGATGTATATAACACGGAGTTTGTGCTCATTCACTGAACACTAGCTAAGCAACATTAATCAGCCTTTGCATGCACATATATCATTACAACCTGATAACAAGTTGACGATGGACAAGTTGTAACTAAAGTTGCTCATGCTACTATAGAACTGCTTAGTAGTACTAGCGGCACAAAATAGCTACCAGTGACAGGCGCTGTGCCCGCCACTGGTATTTAGGTTAATAGTGGTGGGCATGGAGTACCGCCCAGCACTGGTATTCTAAATACCAATGGCAGATGATATTTTGGGCCCGCCATTGGTATTTTGGTTACTAATGGTCACTAGTAGAAAAAGAGGCTTCCATACGCCCCCATTAGTCCCCAAAATAATCGAACCGCGACCAAAGGGGTCTTTAGTCGCGGTTCGGGAGGAGACCCGCGACCAACTATCTGGGCCCAGCGCGCTCGGTCGACAGCTGGCGGACGGGAGGGGCTTTAGTCCCGGTTGGCCTGGCCAACCGGGACTAAAGGTCCTCAGGCTGGCCCGAAGGCCTTTAGTCGCGGTTGGCCAGACCAACCGGGACTAAAGGTTAGTCCTTTAGTCGCGGTTGGCCAGACCAACCGGTACTAAAAGGCCCATCAAACTCTACCACCACCACCACCCCCCCGACCGCCTTTTCAGTTTTAGAAAAACCAAAAGAAAATGATGGAAATGTCAAAAAAATAAAATAAAATAAGTTTCTCATGTGATATGTGGTCTAGTTGTTGGGAAAATTAACAAACATGAATTTCGACTTTATTTGCAAAATCTCTCTGGAATTTCTTAAAATGGGCATAACTTTTGCATACGAACTCGGATGAAAAAGTTTTTTATATGAAAAATCATCTACTCAAAAAGTTACATCCGAATTTAACCGGGGGAACCCCGTTAAACATTTTCAAAATCCTCAAAAACCTAACAGAAAAAAAGATACAGGGCTTTTAAGATCTGGAGAGGCAAAAAAATTCAAAAAATTTCAAATTGTGGTCAAACTGTGGTCAAACAATGGTCAAACTAATTATTCTAGGATATTAGTGTTACTAAATAATTATTTCAGGTTTTTTTAAATTTTGGTCAAATCTGGTCAAACTGTGGTCAAACAGTGGTCAAACAATGGTCAAACTAATCATTCCAGAAATATTAGTGTTACTAAATAATTATAGTTTTTTAAAACAATAGTTTCAAACTCAAACAGTGAAATGTGTCACTTCATGCTCAAGCTAAATTCCTGAGGGTTAATAGAATTGACATCCTACTATTGTCAGGAAAACAACAAGTGCAGACTTGGAAACGAGGGAGAATAGAACCCGGAAGTTAAGCGTGCTCAGGCTGGAGTAGTGAGAGGATGGGTGACCGTCCGGGAAGTTAGATGATTTGGAATGATGAGGGGTGATTAGAGATTAGAGGATAAATTGAGCAGTGATTAGGGGTGGTGATTAGAGATTAGAGGTTAAAATAATTCAGAAATTTGAAAATAAAAAAAAAATTAAAAAAATTCGCAAAAAACCAGGTTTAGGGGGGCTAAAACCCTAAACCTGCGGAGGAGGCCTTTAGTCCCGGTTAGCCACGAGAACCGGGACTAAAGGTCTTCCGCCCCGACGGACTCCTGGCGCCCACGTGGACGGGCCTTTAGTCGCGGTTCGTAAGAGGCCTTTGCGCCCGGTTGCACAGCCGGGATTAATGGCCTTTGCGCCCGCCAATGTTAAGGTTTACTAGAACCCGCATTAAATCCCGATGGACCAGGAAAGCCTGCACCCACCGGGTCGCCGCCGTCCATGCGTGTATGGGATGTCCATGACATAGCCATAGCCTCATTGTCATTGTAGTGGACGCCACTGACGAGCCCGGCGTCGTTTTAGGCAGCCAGTGCCAACGAACCCCGCTAGTTGTTGTCGGCGGTGTTCACAGCAGGATCCTTTTTTAGGGATGGGATGAACACCATATCAATTTCACATTCACAATGAGTAATGTTTTGATTTCACATTTCATTTCGAAAATTAATACTATGTCCATTCACAGGGAACATGCAACAATAGCAAATATAGATCAAACAAATCCGTGTGGAGTTTGAAAACAAGTTCGGCAATGTATTTCAATTTGTTTTTACTAAAAACTAGATGCAATCACATACCTTTCCCTTTATAAAGGACTTTGCCGTAGAGCGATGGCATGTTCTCTTGGATTCTTGGTCAATCGATGTAGATATGTACAGGTGACTTGTTCAAGCATAGATTGATGTGATGTAATCATATATGCGATATATTAATTTGATCCTGCCGTCCCATGCATATTATACATACACACATGCGTAGCAGGCTGTCCAGATATAAACACGCGCTCTGCAGGCTGCCCACATCACAAAGACTTGTTCCTACACCCAACCATGTGTATCTAAACATACATACATGTACGGCAAGATCTCCCTATATATAGCCTCCTTCATTGCTTAGAGATCACAATACAAGCAGCATAGCAACCGATTCCAAAGCTCGACTGCTTGCTAATTTACTCTAGTGAGGAGAAAACAAAGAGACATGGCCATTCGAGTGTTGCTCCTTGCAGGAGCTCTCCTGGTCCTTGCATGCTCGCATGGCGCCACCGCCTCCGACCCCAGCCTTCTCCAGGACTTCTGCGTTGCCGACAAGATGTCTTCAGGTACAACATGCATACTGCTATACAAACTCCATGGAATCGTACCTGAGCAACCACCCATCTCGGTTATCTTATACGAATGCATCTACCCACGCAGTGCGTGTCAACGGACTGGCTTGCAAGGCCGCGAAAGAGGTCGTCGCCGAGGACTTCTACTTCTCCGGCCTCCACGTGGCAGGCAACACGACCAACAAGCAGGGCTCCGCAGTGACTGCCGTCAACGTCGCACAGATCGGCGGGCTGAACACCATGGGCGTCTCCCTAGTCCGCATAGACTACGCCCCATTCGGCCTCAATCCTCCCCATACTCACCCACGTTCCACTGAGATTCTGACCGTGTTGGAGGGCTGCTTGCACGTCGGGTTTGTGACGTCGAATCCTGAGAACAAACACTTTGAGAAGGTTCTCAACAAAGGAGATGTGTTTGTGTTTCCTAAGGGCCTCATCCATTACCAGTACAATAACAGGACTACCGGTGCAGTAGCTATTGCGGCGCTGAGCAGCCAAAACCCTGGAGTGATCACAATAGCCAACGCGGTGTTTGGAGCCGAGCCTTCCATCCCGGCTGGTATTACTACCAAGGCCTTCCAGGTGGAGAAGAGCACGGTGGATTGGATCCAAACACAGTTCTAAGTTGTGTTCCCACGAATGCATTGCTTTGTTTGTAAGAATCAATCAGTACTATTTGATGTTTAGATTATTCAAATTTGCATTGCATTACATTCTTTTTATAACATTGTAAGTCGAGGATAGTGTGTCCTCATGGATGTATGTTTTTTTTTCCTGTTTAATGTTGATGTGTTGTGGGACACAACCCAATTATAACTAAATTTTTTATAGGTAATTGTATGCTTTCGTGTGTAATATTGATGTGTTGTGGGACACGCCCCTATTGTTTATTTCAAATATAAATCGTTCTTTTCCTGCATAACTAGCACAGTGGCCCTCGCAAATGCGAGGGCAACGGCTTTATTCTTTTGAAATTGTTGGAAAAATAATGATTTTGATATTCTAGTGACAATGCTAAATTGAATATCATAAGAAAGAAACTTATTGAAGGCCTCTTCGGTATGTAGGATTTTGAAACATAAGAATTTGATGCAAGTTAACATTGAGGACTGGAAAGCACAATAATTTTGTAAACTTTTTATTGGTTCTATAAATGTCAGCCATAATAATAAGTACTACATTTGTTCCGAAATATATTGCATATGAGATTTTTGCAAAATCTAACTTTGTAAACTTTGACATAAGTTCGTACAAAAAACTGTCAACATCTACAATACCAAACCATTACCATTAGATCATGAAATATATTTCATATGGTATATATTTGGTATTGTATATATTGGTCAAACTTTATGAAACTTGACTTTTGAGAAAACCAAATCACACTATATTATGGAACGGAGTAAGTACAATTATGATTTTCTTATGCCACTAAATACCTCAATACAATTTTTATTGTGCATTATATTTTTGAAATCAATATAACCAAACTAATGTATATAGAGAGATGGATATCACATTTTCCGCTCTCACATCATGTCTTTTCGTGCACCTAGTTTGTACATCAAACCCTCTAGAGAACCTTTTGAAATCCCTGATCTTTTTAAAACATAAATGCTAAACCAAAGGTTTTGTTAATATAAATATTTTTTGGTTCTCGATTTGGTCATCGAACTATTAAAGTGGATAATTGTATCCACCAACTCTTAATACTATGTATGTTTGTTTCCTCAAGTGGGTTTCACTATTTAAATTTTTTGACCGATGTAGCACCTTTGTGTTAGCCGCATCACACAAATGTTAAGTTTTAAAATGATTATCAATATTAAAAAGAAACTATATGTTCTTGAAATCATGAAAATTATAAAAGAACATACAAATTTGATAAAATTCTCAAATGTGGCTTCCACTAAATCTCCAATTTTTAATTTATTGTAAGTTTCATACCATTTGCTTTACCTTTTGGTAGTTCAGTATTTTGTTAAATAAGATTAAATATCAATATTGAAGGAAACTTTTATGTGCACACACCACATAAGATAAAACTACCTTTGTACCAATTAAAGCCACTTTGAGGAACAGAGTTCACAAAAGGTCATGAGTTGATGGGTCAAATTTATCTTATTTAAGATGTTCATCATGGAGCCTGCACTCGCCCAATAGTTGAGAGAATAAAATTATCATTTCTTTTAGAACAATCACCACATAAATATAGGAATACCTGGGTATAGTTCAAATTCGAATTTGATCCATGGTTTAATGAACGATATATGTGGGTGAATAATAGCTATTTACTAGGTTCTGAATATGGCCAATCATCCCTATCAACATTCAATTTGTCTTATCTAACTATTTACTTTATCTCTGTAATGAATTCGAATTTGATATTGGTACACGCACACATTTCTATATGATGATTTTATTTAGACTATGCCACAACTTTTATGGGGGTATTTCAAGGCAGTGAGACCTAGATGCAACCCGAATCAGGAGAGTTCTCGGTCACATATATGTATTGTTTTGCGATTAAATTGGTAAGTGTATGACATATATGATTTTTGGAGTGGTTAATCAGAAAAATAAAATACTTCACCTGTTATACATTTAAAAAATAAGCCATAGAACATACATGATATTTCACAGAGCAAATAATTTTTCCGTGACATGAGCCTCCAATTCTTCTAAACACATATACACATTGCATTTTCCACTTTTTCTCAAGTGGCACCACAAGAAAGGAAGAGGCGAAGCTACCTAGAAAGATATAAAATTTTGGGGATGGAAGTTGCAGTGGTGCACAGAAGTTTGACTCCCGCTAGCGGTCCAGCCTCACGTGTGAGTACTTTATTCTTGAATCATGTGTTACTATGGTAGGAAAACTCATATGAAAAATCTATGCATTTCATGCATGCGACCAAGGAAATCATTATATGAATCACAGAAAGAGGAATTTGTGATCTCATTTCCACAGTTCCTCTCTCTGAAGCATACAACAGCCACTAGGACCGAAACTGAAGCCATGACCGACTGCGGCAAAAGGATAGTGGCATGTTGCTTGGCATGTGCACATTAAATCATGGTATTCATACCTAGAAGTTTGGTCATACATCGAGCCAAGGCTAATAGGCAACGGCTCATATGAGACCACAATTCATATTCAATCGGTATGCTGAGTAAGGACCGAAGAATGTAAAGAATAACATGTTGTAAGAAATTCAGTCTTTTAAATATAATATTGAAAATATGTTCTAGGTCTAGTAGATTAATTATCCATTTTGTATACTAACTCGGCAATTTTTCTATAGGATATGTGATATTGATCGTGGCATTTTTAATAATTGGAATAAAATACTATGATTTCCTTGGTCTGGTGATTAAATTTGTTGTTTGTAGATTAAGTCACCATCTCACTTGTGTGTGACACTATATAAGGAATGTTGAGTTAATGTTTTTTATTTGTGGCATATTTTTCCAATGAAATAAAAGTTTACATTTTTAAAACTGTTACTTATTTGGAGTAATGTTATATTAGGGCTTGCGATGGGGCTGTCAGTGCTCCGTCAAGTGGTTCGACACAGAGGTGCACAGTGGGTGCAGTGGCGCGGTTACGGTGACGACACCAATCTAGGTCTGGACGGGTCACGTCCGGGCTCTGCTTTCCTATGTGGGCTTCATTTTTTGCGACGAATGCGGAGCTCGGTTGTGGTGTGATGTTCGTTGGTGTTGGCTAATGTGGGCATTGTTGTTTCTTTTGTCGTTGTTTTTTCTCTATGTAGTTTTGACCTAGTTCCCCTGATACATCGGGCCATTATGTATTTTTGTTTTCCCTCTTAATGAATTTGGCATAGCTCCTGCCTATTTATATCATATCTATATATCTATTCCTACTAATAAAGTAAGGTGCACTTCTCCGATTTTTCGATCTGTTCACTCATATTAATATTTTTGATTTTTTCTATGGATAATTAATTTTTTGGGTCCACGAATGATATTTTCTTTCGAGGCGGTACTAAACTGTATTAGCATGAACCGACAATAGTATGGGTTGCGTGTCTTTGACCTAACCAGCCCATCACTTTGCTGCCTCAGATAAGCACAATGAAGCCATTTTATTTGCATGTAATAAAGGACTCAAAAAAATCGTACATCACCGTGGCCACGATTCTTCGTACATTTCGTAGGTCGCCGCAAGCATGCTGAAGTTTCATAAATAGCCATCCCGCACTTGGCCATGTTGCTTTGCGCTGCAGGGACTACACTTATGGGCTGCCAGTCACGCAAATGGGCTTTTGAGAGCCGCAGAAATAAAATTGACCCTATGGGAATCAAACTCAGAACCTCTCCCATCGGCTGCACCGAGCAACTCAGATAGCATTTTTCACATTAAATACTCTCACCTCGCTATTTTAAAGTGGTTGCCACGGGTTAATATACAAACACCCTGGGAATCCGCAAACACGCAGTGAGAATAGAGGAGAGCAGCATCCTCATGTTTGGGGCGAGACTGAGATTGTGTGGGCTAGATATGATATTTAAACGGGTGGGATAATTGAAGGGGAGGATTGTGAGCTGGATAGAATATCTAAATGGGTGGGACAATGAAATGAGGGATTGAGTGTCAGCTGAATTGAGTGGCAACCATGAGAGTGCAAGACGGTAATTAAATAGCACAGGTGTGACCTGATGCGGAGAGTGATGCATGGAGGAGAGGAGGAGGCACACAGAAGCGAGTTGTGAGATGTTGAGATTGCTTGATGGGGGAAGCAACAAGTCGGACCTATAGAAGCGAGAGCTAGCTTTGCATGCAACCGTCGCCTGGTTATTATGGCCAATTACGCATGCGCAAGGTAGCTGATTGAGAAGTTCTTCTGAGATAATTGATCTACGTGATGTCCTACCGCCTGAAAGTTGATTAGGATATAAGCAGTGGCGGAGCTACGCCAGATTCCCAACACTACACTAAGCTCCACCAGTGGATATAAGTAGTACATGGACAATATTTGTGTGGTCTTTGCTGGTCGGGTACGAATTCAACTCAAGGTCTTCACGTGTATCGTGTGTGTGCACTCTCTTTTACTGGGTCATAATGGTAGATGCAACCTTACACCAAAAATGACTATAAGGTGAATGCTTTTAGGAAATTAGACCGTGATAACGCCGTAACATTTTTAGCTTCCGAATGGCCTTTTAGAAGTCGTTATCGTATTCTTGTATATGTCCCAAAGTTCTTTTTATCTCTACCATATCTCCATAGCCTGATTCTCAAGTCTTGCACCACGAGGGTGTGGCAATATCAGGATTTTTTTTCCTCCCGTAGCAAGGCATGGGCATTTGCTACGACGTTAAGCGCGGGCCTGCTGTACTGGTGAGATCCATGTGGAGGGATCGGAAGCTCTCTTGGATTCTTGGTCGATCGATGTGGATATGTACAGTCGACTTGTTCAACCATTGACTGATGTGATGTAAATAGGTAATCATGCATGCTAGTAGGAGTATTAATTTGATCCTGCCGTCCCATGCATATTGTACATACATATGCGTTAGCAGGCTGTCCAGATATATACGCGCGCTCTGCAGGCTGCCCACATCACAAAGACTTGTTCCTGCCCAACCATGTAATAATCTATACATAAATAAATGTATGGCAAGATCTCCCTATAAATACTAGCCTTCTTCACTCCTAAACATCGCACAATCCAAGCAGCAAAACAACCAATTCCAAAGCTCGACTGCTAGCTAATTTACTCTACCGAGGAGAAAGCGAAGAGACATGGCCATTCGAGTGTTGCTCCTTGCAGGAGCTCTCCTGGCCCTGGCATGCTCGCATGGCGCCACCGCCTCCGACCCCAGCCTTCTCCAGGACTTCTGCGTCGCTGACAAAATGTCTCCAGGTACATGCCCTCTGCTGATATACTCCATAGAATTGTAGCTAAGCAATCGCCTATCTCAGTCTATCTAACACGAATGTTTCCACCTACACAGTGCGTGTCAACGGACTGGCTTGCAAGGACGCGAAAGAAGTCACGGCCGAGGACTTCTACTTCTCTGGCCTCCACGTGACCGGCAACACGACGAACAAGCAGGGCTCCGCGGTGACCGCCGTCAATGTCGCACAGATCGGCGGACTGAACACCATGGGTGTCTCCCTTGTTCGCATCGACTACGCGCCGTTTGGCCTCAACCCTCCCCACACCCATCCGCGTTCCACTGAGATTCTGACCGTGCTAGAGGGCTGTCTACACGTCGGGTTCGTGACGTCAAACCCCGATAACAAACACTTTGAGAAGGTTCTCAACAAGGGAGATGTGTTTGTGTTCCCGAAGGGCCTCGTCCATTACCAGTACAATAATGGCACGACCCATGCAGTGGTTCTTGCAGCGTTGAGCAGCCAGAACCCTGGAGTGATCACGGTAGCCAACGCGGTGTTTGGAGCGGAGCCTTCCATTCCGGCTGGTGTTACTACCAAGGCCTTCCAGGTGGAGAAGGGCACGGTGGATTGGATCCAAGCACAATTCTAAGTTGTGTTCCCACGAGTGCGGTTTGCTTGTCCGTTGAGTTGATCAGTACACTTTTGTATTTAGATTATTTAAATTTGCATTGCATTAAATTATTTTTATAACATTGTAAGTCGTGGATATTATGTCCTCACCGATGTATGTTTTTTTCCTGTTTAATGTTGATGTGCTGTGGGACACACCCTTATTGACTATTGTTTTTTCGTAGGTAAATTGTACTATCTTGTGCAATATTGATGTGTTGTGGGACACATCCCTATTGTTTATTTTTGAAGGTAACTTGTTCTTTTCCTGCATAACTAGCACAGTTGCCCTTGCAAATGTGCGGGCGCCACCTTTATTGTTATGAAATTGTTGAAAAGTAATGTTTTTCATATTCTATTGTCAATGCTAAATTAAATATCATAAGAAAGCAAACTTATTAAAGGCCTCTTTGGTATGCAGGATTTTAAAACATAAGAATTTGATGCAAGTTCAAAATAGAGGACTGGAAAGCACAATAATTTTGTAAAAAAAATATTATTTCAATAAATGTCAAGCCATAATAACTCCATTTGTTCTGAAATTTATTGCAAATTAGATTTGTGCAAAATCAAACTTTGTTAACTTCGACCTAAGTTTGTAGAGAAAATTGTCAACATCTGCAATACCAAATCATTACCATTAGATCACAAAATATATTCATATGGTATATATTCGGTATTGTCTACATTGCTCAATCTTCATTAAACTTTACTTTTGAGAAAACCAAATCACACTATATTATGTAATGGAGTAAGTACAATTATGATTTTCTTATGGCACTGAAGACATCAATGTTATTATTATTGTTGCATTATATTTTTGAAATAAATATGACCGAACTAATGTATATAGATAGATGGATATCACATTGGTTGCTCTCACATCATGGCATTACGTACACCTAGCTGGTACCTCAAGCCCTCTTGAGAACCTTTTGAAATCCCTGACCTTTAAAAAAAATAAATGGTAAACCAAAGGTTTTCCTGGGATAAATATTTTTTGGTTCTTGATTTGGTCTTGCAACTATTAAACCGGATAAGTTTACCGTCATCCTTTAATACTTTGTATGGAAGTTTCTTCTAGTGGGTTTCACCATTTAAATTTTCTGACCGAGGTGGCACCTTTGTGTAAGTCACATCACACAACTTTTAAGTTTTAAAATGGCTTTCAATATTAAAAAACAACCATATGTTCTTGAAATAATGAAAGTATAAAAGAGCATACAAATTTGACAAAATTCACAAATGTGGTTTTCACTAAATCCCCAATTTTTAATTTATTCTAAAGTTCTTATCATTTGTTTTCCTTTCGGTAGTTTAGGATTTTGGTAAATAAGATAAAATATCAATATTTGAAATAATTTTTGAAGTAAATTTTTATGTGTGCACCACATAGATAAAACTACCTTTGTAATAGTGAAAGCCACTTTGAGTAAGAAAAATTTATAGAATGTCGGGATTTGAGGGGTCAAATGTAATTGATTTAAGATGTTTGTCATGGATCCTACACTCGCCCAATAGTTGAGAGAATAAAATCATCTTTTCATTTCAAACAATCACCACATAATTACAGGAATATTATGGAGTTCAAATTCTAATTTGATCCATGGTTTGATGAGAGATATATGTCGGGGGGGGGGGGGGGGGGGGGGTGGTGGTGAATAGTAGCCAATTAAATTGGAATATGAATATGGCCAAACCTCCCTATCAACATCGAATTTGTCTTAATAAATTATTTATTTTATCTCTGCATTGAATTTGAATTTGATATTGGCACACACACACACATATTGTATCTGTGTGGTGATTTTATTTAGAATATGCCACGACTTTTATGGGGTTATTTCAAGGCAGTGAGTATCGGATGCAACCCGAATCATGAGAGTTCTTGATCACATATATGTATTGTTTTGCGATTGAATTGGTAAATGTATGACCTAAATGATTTTTTTGAGTGGTCAATCAGAAAAATAAAATACATCACATGTTATACGTTTAACAATGAGCAATAGAAAACAAATGATATTACATGGGCCAAAGAATTTTCCATGACATTTGCCTCCAATTCTTTAAACACATACACACTTGGCATGTTCCACTTTTTCTCAATCTACACCACAAGAAAGGGAGAGGTGAAGCTAGCTAGAAAATTAAAATATTTGGGTTGGAAATTACACTGGCTCATGGAAGTACCATTCACATGGCTCCCGCAAGCGGTCCAGCCTCATGGTCATGATTTTGTTCTTGAATCATGCAATATTGAGGATATCTCTTATCGTTAGCGTCCCAGTCGGCCGGGGGTTAGAGATTAATCAGAAATCAGACGATTAATCGATTTTATCGGTTGACTATTATCGGCCATTTTTTTACATATCCCAGGTTTTTAGCACTAAAATATGCTATACTCAGCAAAAAAAAAATATTGGACAGAAGTGTTACCTTGATTCTTTGCCTTTGAATTCTAGTACAATGATAAACAAAGCAGGACAGCTGTACATATTACATAACAAGGTCCGCAAAACACAAATAAACATAGTTCTTGACTATATAGTGCTAGAAATAGGCCCCCGTTTATTGGTATATTCCCGGTAAATCGCTTATCAGAACGATAAATCAGTCCAAAAGATAAATGGTGATGATATGGCATAATCTTATCGGTCACCCACCGGTTAGCGATAAATCGGATGATAAATTGTTGAATCGGTCGATATTTTGAATAGTGGAATCATGTATGACTATGGTAAGAAAAACTCATGTGAAAAAAATATGCATGCAACCAAGGAAGTCATGATCTGGATAACAGAAAGAAGAAATTGTGATCTCATTTCCACGCTGACCGAAGACCAAAGATCATGGCATATAGCTTGGCATGTTCTCATTAAATCATGGTATTTATACCTAGAAGTACGGGCATACGTCGAGCCAAGGCGAATAGGCAATGACTCGTATGAGACTGATACTTCTCCAACGTATCTATAATTTTTTTATTGTTCCATGCTATTATATTATCTGTTTTGGATGTTTTATATGCATTAATATGCTTATTTATATTATTTTTGGGACTAACCTATTAACCTAGAGCCCAGTGTCAGTTTCTGTTTTTTCCTTGTTTTTGAGCTTTGCAGAAAAAGAATACCAAACCGAGTCCAAACGGAATAAAACCTTCACGATGATTTTTCTTGAACCAGAAGACACCCAGGAGACTTGGAGTGCAAGTCAGAAGAGCCACAAGGCGGCCACAAGGGTGGAGGGCGCGCCTAGGGGGTAGGGCGCGCCCCCCTACCTTGTGGGTCCCTCGGTGACCCCATGACCTAGATCTGCCTCCTATATATTCACATATATTCCCAAACCACCAGAAGCATCCACGAAAACACTTTTCCACCACCGCAACCTTCTGTTCCCGTGAGATCCCATCTTGGGGCCTTTTCCGGCATCCTGCCGGAGGGGGATTCATCACGGAGGGCATCTGAAGGAAATATACCCTAGAGGCAATAATAAAGTTGTTATTTATATTTCCTTATATCATGATAAATGTTTATTATTCATGCTAGAATTGTATTAACCAGAAACTTAGTACATGTGTGAATACATAGACAAAACAGAGTGTCCCTAGTATGCCTCTACTTGACTAGCTTGTTAATCAAAGATGGTTAAGTTTCCTGACCATGGACATGTGTTGTCATTTGATGAACGGGATCACATCATTAGAGAATGATGTGATGGACAAGACCCATCCGTTAGCTTAGCATTATGATCGTTAAGTTTATTGTTATTGCTTTCTTCATGACTTATACATATTCCTCTGACTATGAGATTATGCAACTCCCGAATACCGGAGGAACACCTTGTGTGCTATCAAACGTCACAACGTAACTGGGTGATTATAAAGATGCTCTACAGGTGTCTACGATGGTGTTTCTTGAGTTGGCATAGATCGAGATTAGGATTTGTCACTCCGTGTATCGAAGAGGTATCTCTGGGCCCTCTCGGTAATGCACATCACTATAGGCCTTGCAAGCAATGTGACTAATGAGTTAGTTGCGGGATGATGCATCACGGAACGAGTAAAGAGACTTGCCGGTAACGATATTAAACTAGGTATGATGATACCGACGATCGAATCTCGGGCAAGTAACATACCGATGACAAAGGGAACAACATATGTTGTTATGCGGTTTGACCGATAAAGATCTTCGTAGAATATGTAGGAGCCAATATGAGCATCCAGGTTCTGCTATTGGTTATTGACCAGAGATGTGTCTCGGTCATGTCTACATAGTTCTCGAACCCGTAGGGTCCGCACGCTTAACGTTCGATGACGATTTGTATTATGAGTTATGTGATTTGATGTACCGAAGTTTGTTCGGAGTCCCGGATGAGATCACGGACATGACGAGGAGTCTCAAAATGGTCGAGAGGTAAAGATTCATATATTGGAAGGTTGCATTCGGACATCGGAATGGTTCTGAGTGATTCGGGCATTTTTCCGGAGTACCGGGAGGTTACCGGAACCCCCCGGGGAAAGATATGAGCCTTATGGGCCATAGGAGGGAGGCTAACCAGCCCACAAGGGGCTGGTGCGCCCCCACAAGGGAGGAGGCCGAATTGGACTTGGGAAGGGGGCGCCACCCCCCTTTTCTTCTCCTACTCCCTCTCCTTCCCCCTTTCCCCCTACGGTAGAAGGAAAAAAGGGTGGGGCCGAATCCTACTAGGACCGGAGTCCTAGGACTCCCCTCTCCCTGGCGCGCCCCTTGTTGGCCGGCCTCCTACTCCCCTCCTTTATATACAGGGGTTGGGGGCACCCCAAAGGCACAACAGACAATCTCTTAGCCGTGTGCGGTGCCTCCTCCACTGTTCAACACCTCGGTCATATCGTCGTAGTGCTTAGGCGAAGCCCTGCACCGGTAACTTCATCATCACTGTCACCACGCTATCGTGCTGACGAAACTCTCCCTCGGCCTCAACTAGATCAAGAGTTCGAGGGACGTCACCGAGCTGAACGTGTGCAGATCGCGGAGGTGCCGTGCGTTCGGTACTTGGATCGGTTGGATCGCCAAGACGTTCGACTATATCAACCGCATTACTAAACGCTTCCGCTTTCGGTCTACGAGGGTACGTAGACACACTCTCCCCGCTCGTTGCTATGCTTCTCCTAGATAGATCTTGCGTGATCGTAGGCAATTTTTTTGAAATACTACGTTCCCCAACAGTGGTATCAGCGCCAGGTTTATGCGTAGATGTTATATGCATGAGTAGAACACAAAGAGTTGTGGGCGATAATAGTCATACTGCTTACCAGCATGTCATACTTTGATTTGGCGGTATTGTTGGATGAAGCGGCTCAGACCGACATTACATGACCGCGTTCATGAGACTGGTTCTACCGCCGTGCTTCGCACACAGGTGGCTAGTGGGTGTCTGTTTCTCCAACATTAGTTGAATCGAGTGTGACTACACCCGGTCCTTGTTGAAGGTTAAAACGGCACACTTGACGAAAAATCGTTGTGGTTTTGATGCGTAGGTAAGAACGGTTCTTGCTAAGCCCGTAGTAGCCACGTGAAACTTGCAACAACGAAGTAGAGGACGTCTAACTTGTTTTTGCAGGGCATGTTGTGATGTGATATGGTCAAGACGTGATGATATATAAATTGTTGTATGAGATGATCATGTTTTGTAAAATTTATCGGCAACTGGCAGGAGCCTTATGGTTGTCGCTTTATTGTATGAAATGCAATCGCCGTGTAATTGCTTTACTTTATCACTAAGCGGTAGCGATAGTCGTAGAAGCAATAGTTGGCGAGACAACAACGATGCTTCGATGGAGATCAAGGTGTCAAGCCGGTGACGATGGTGATCATGACGGTGCTTTGGAGATGGAGATCAAAGGCACACGAAGATGATGGCCATATCATATCACTTATATTGATTGCATGTGATGTTTATCCTTTATGCATCTTATTTTGCTTAGTACGGTGGTAGCTTTATAAGATGACCTCTCACTAAAATTTCAAGGTATAAGTGTTCTCCCTGAGTATGCATCGTTGCGATAGTTCTTCGTGCTGAGACACCACGTGATGACCGGGTGTGATAAGCTCTACGTTCACATACAATGGGTGCAAGCCAGTTTTGCACACGCAGAATACTCGGGTTAAACTTGACGAGCCTAGCATATGCAGATATGACCTCCGAACACTGGAGACCGAAAGGTCGAGCATGAATCATATAGTAGATATGATCAACATAGTGATGTTCACCATTGAAAACCACTCCATCTCACGTGATGATCGGACATGGTTTAGTTGATTTGGATCACGTGATCATTTAGATGACTAGAGGGATGTCTATCTAAGTGGGAGTTCTTAAGTAATATGATTAATTGAACTTTAATTTATCATGAACTTAGTCCCGATAGTATTTGCATATCTATGTTGTAGATCAATAGCTCGCGATGTAGTTCCCCGTTTATTTTTTGATATGTTCCTAGAGAAAAATAAGTTGAAAGATGTTAGTAGCAAAGATGCGGACTAGCTCCGTGATCTGAGGATTCTCCTCATTGCTGCACAGAAGTATTATTACCTTGATGGACCGCTAGGTGACAGACCTATTGCAGGAGCAGATGCAGACATTATGAACGTTTGACAAAGCTCGGTATGACGACTACTAGATAGTTTAGTGTACCATGCTTTATGGCTTAGAACCGAGACTTCAAAAATGTTTTTGAACGCCACGGAGCATATGAGATGTTCCAAGAGCTGAAATTGGTATTTCAGACTCATGCCCGAGTCGAGAGGTATGAGACCTCTGACAAGTACTTTGCCTACAAGATGGAGGAGAATAGCTCAACCAGTGAGCATGTGCTCAGAATGTCTGAGTACTACAATCGCTTGAATCAAGTGGGAGTCAATCTTCCAGATAAGATAGTGATTGACAAAGTTCTCTAGTCACTGTCACCAAGTTACTAGAACTTTGAGATGAACTATAATATGCAAGGGATGACGAAAACGATTCCTGAGCTCTTCGTGATGCTGAAATCAGCGAAGGTAGAAATCAAGAAAAGCATCAAGTGTTGATGGTTGACAAGACCACTAGTTTCAAGTAAAAGGGCAAGGGAAAGAAAGGGAACTTCAAGAAGAATGGCAAGGAAGTTGCCACTCCCATGAAGAAGCCCAAAGCTAGACCCAAGCCTGAAACTGAGTGCTTCTACTGCAAAGGAAATGGTCAATGGAAGTGGACCTGCCCTAGATACTTGGCGGATAGAAGGATGTCAAAGTGAACAAAGGTATATTTGATATACATGTTATTGATGTGTACTTTACTAGTGTTTATAGAAACCCCTCGGTATTTGATACTAGTTCAGTTGCTAAGAGTAGTAACTCGAAACGGGAGTTGCAAAATAAACAGAGACTAGTTAAGGGCGAGGTGATGATGTGAGTTGGAAGTGATTCCAAGATTGATAAGATCACCATCGCACACTCCCTTTACCTTCGGGATTAGTGTTGAACCTAAAATAAATGTTGTTTGGTGTTTGCGTTGAGCATGAATATGATTGGATCATGTTTATTGCAATACGGTTATTCATTTAAAGTCAAAGAATAATTGTTGTTCTATTTACATGAATAAAACTTTCTATGGTCATACACTCAATATAAATGGTTTATTGAATCTCGATCGTAGTGATACACATATTCATAATATTGAAGCCAAAAGATGGAAAGTTAATAATGATAGCGCAACTTATTTCTGGCACTGCCGTTTAGGTCATATTGGTGTAAAGCGCATGAAGAAACTCCATGCTGATGGGCTTTTGGAATCACTTAATGCTTGCGAACCATGCCTCATGGGCAAGATGACTAAGACTCCATTCTCCGGAACAATGGAGCGAGCAACTGACTTATTGGAAATAATACATACTGATGTATGCGGTCCGACGAGTGTTGAGGCTCGCAGCGGGTATCGTTATTTTCTGACCTTCACAGATGATTTGAGCAAGATATAGGTATATCTACTTGATGAAACATAAGTCTGAAACATTTGAAAAGTTCAAAAAAATTCAGAGTGAAGTGGAAAATCATCGTAACAAGAAAATAAAGTTTCTATGATCTGATCGTGGAGGTCAATATTTGAGTTATGAGTTTGGTCTTCATTTGAAACAATGTTGTCGGGGGGATGAACCCCGGGCAGGCAACGAAACCCGAATCCTTTAAAAAAAACGACGGGGCCAGCATCGCCCCTCAAGCCGGCACGTGCTTGGCGGGGTTGCTCAACCCGTCGAAGCCCCTCGACCCGGCCGAACTCTCCAACCCAGCCCCAACGACCAGCTCAAGACAGCCGAACCCGGCACGTCAAGACTTCCCCAACAAGCCAGCTCCACCCTTGGCGCGTTCCTCAACCCGGCCACGAGTCAGCTCCCGTCCCATCCTAGCCGTACGATGGGACGAGTCTCCATCTACCGATGACCGAGGCAACAGTGCCCCGCGCATGCCTCTGGTCAGCCGGGGCGTGGCAACAGTGCCCCACCTACCCGCTGACCAGGGCCGGCGTGGCAACAGTGCAACCATCATCACTGCTGACGCCAGCAAGCGGCGACCTGACTGAGCGCCACTGTAGTGGACTCGACTCGGCCACTCCCTGACGATCGACAAGACGGCGAACAGTGCCACGTGGGGCCTGCGCCCGGAGAACCCGGCGAGCCCTGACACCCGGTGGGTCCCAGCGCCGGCTTCCCGGACGATGACAATCCGGCCCCACGGCCTTGTAACATTACCATTGTACCCTTGGGGGGTTGGCCTATAAAACCCCCTAGGAGCCCTCATGCATACAGGCAAGCGACTCACTCACGCACGACGAGAACCACAACACACTCCAGATCAACTAGACTAGCCACACCAGGAGAAGGAGCAGCCTAAGCCCTGGCCAGCTTCCCTTCTTCCTCAATACATCTCTAGGAGCAACTCTGTACCGATTCATATCAACTACACTCGGCATGACTAGGGGTGTTATCTCTCCGGAGAGCCCCAAACCTGGGTATGTCTTGCGTCCCACGCTCCCTCATGCCGACCTCCCCTCTGGATCCCACCAGTGCCCTCGAGCCTCCTCCTATCTTTAGCCATCCCTTGGCATCTGCTGTGCACCCACCACGACAGTTGGCGCCCACCATGGGGCAGCTCGAGGTCCTGGCCGGGAGCATGCTTCAGACGGGGCTCCTCTCCGACTCCGACGAGCCCGTCACGCTAGCGGACGACATCATCGATGCACTCGCCGCCTCCTTCGCCATGCTGCGCATCTCTGATGCGCCTACGGCGGACGAGTACCCCAGTGAGGTACTTGACGTTTCTGACTCCCCCGTTTCCCTCAGCGGTAGCGCTCCCGCCGGGGCAATGGACCTCTGCGTGGAGGTCTTCGTCACCGACACCGGCGCCTCTTCCTCGTCTAGCGCGGCGAGGAAGGCCGCCGAAGCCAAGGCCGCAGGAGAGCGGGCTGGCTCGCCCAACCCGCCGCGCGCCACGATGCAGAGCCTTCGCATCCCCATTGGCACCGACATCGACGCCTCCAACATCGCCGAGGCCCGGACCCGGCTCGACGAGTACCGCCAGCGCCTACTGGACCTCACCGAGACGCTCGCCGCCACGTGTTGGGGAACGCAGTAATTTCAAAAAAAAAATCCTACACACACGCAAGATCAATCTAAGTGATGCATAGCAACGAGAGGGGAGAGTGTTGTCCATGTACCATCGTAGACCGAAAGCAGAAGCGTTATGAGAACGCGGTTGATGTAGTCGTACGTCTTCACGATCCGACCGATCCTAGTACCGAAAGTACGGCACCTCCGCGATCTCACACGTTCAGCTCGGTGACGTCCCACGAACTTTAGATCCAGCTGAGTGTCGGGGGAGAGCTTCGTCTGCACGACGGCGTGATGACAGTGATGATGAAGTTACCGATGCAGGGCTTTGCCTAAGCACTGCAACGATATGACCGAGGTGGAAATCTGTGGAGGGGGGCACCGCACACGGCTAAACAATCAACTTGTGTGTCTATGGGTGTCCCCCCTCCCCCGTATATAAAGGAGTGGAGGAGGGGAGGGCCGGCCCTCTCATGGCGCGTCCAAGGGGGGAGTCCTACTCCCAGTGGGAGTAGGATTCCCCCTTCCCTAGTTGGAGTAGGAGAGGAAGGAAGGGGGAGAGAGGGAGAAGGAAAGGGGGGCCGCCCCCCCACCCCAATTCGGATTGGGCTTGGGGGGAGCGCCCCCACCTTGGTCGCCTCCTCCTCTCTCCCACTAAGGCCCAATAAGGCCCATATACTCCCCTGGAGGTTCCGGTAACCCCCCGGTACTCCGAAAAATACCCGAACTCACCCGGAACCATTCCGATGTCCAAACATGGGCTTCCAATATATCGATCTTTATGTCTCGACCATTTCGAGACTCCTCGTCATGCCCGTGATCACATCTGGGACTTCAAACAACCTTCGGTACATCAAAACACATAAACTCATAATACCGATCGTCACCGAACGTTAAGTGTGCGGACCCTACGGGTTTGAGAACTATGTAGACATGACCGAGACTCATCTCCGGTCAATAACCAATAGCGGAACCTGGATGCTCATATTGGTTCCTACATATTCTACAAAGATCTTTATCGGTCAAACCGCATAACAACATACGTTGTTCCCTTTGTCATCGGTATGTTACGTGCCCGAGATTCGATTGTCGGTATCTCAATACCTAGTTCAATCTCATTACCGGCAAGTCTCTTTACTCGTTCCGTAATGCATCATCCCGCAACTAACTCATTAGTCACATTGCTTGCAAGGCTTATAGTGACGTGCATTACCGAGAGGGCCCAGAGATACCTCTCTGACAATCGGAGTGACAAATCCTAATCTCGATCTATGCCAACTCAACGAACACCTTCGGAGACACATGTAGAGCATCTTTATAATCACCCAGTTACGTTGTGACGTTTGATAGCATACTAAGTGTTCCTCCAGTATTCGGGAGTTGCATAATCTCATATTCATAGGAACATGTATAAGTCATGAAGAAAGCAATAGCAACAAACGAAACGATCAAGTGCTAAGCTAACGGAATGGGTCAAGTCAATCACATCATTCTCTAATGATGTGATCCCGTTAATCAAATGACAACTCATGTCTATGGCTAGGAAACTTAACCATCTTTGATTCAATGAGCTAGTCAAGTAGAGGCATACTAGTGACACTCTGTTTGTCTATGTATTCACACATGTACTAAGTTTCCGGTTAATACAATTCTAGCATGAATAATAAACATTTATCATGATATAAGGAAATATAAATAACAACTTTATTATTGCCCCTAGGGCATATTTCCTTCAGTCTCCCACTTGCACTAGAGTCAATAATCTAGATTACACAGTAATGATTCTAACACCCATGGAGTCTTGGTGCTGATCATGTTTTGGTCGTGAGAGAGGCTTAGTCAACGGGTCTGCAACATTCAGATACGTATGTATCTTGCAAATCTCTATGTCTCCCTCCTTGACTTGATCGCGGATGGAATTGAAGCGTCTCTTGATGTGCTTGGTTCTCTTGTGAAATCTGGATTCCTTTGCCAAGGCAATTGCACCAGTATTGTCACAAAAGATTTTCATTGGACCCGATGCACTAGGTATGACACCTAGATCGGATATGAACTCCTTCATCCAGACTCCTTCATTTGCTGCTTCCGAAGCAGCTATGTACTCCGCTTCACACATAGATCCCGCCACGACACTTTGTTTAGAACTGCACCAACTTACAGCTCCATCGTTCAATATAAATACGTATCCGGTTTGTGACTTAGAGTCATCCGGATCAGTGTCAAAGCTTGCGTCGACGTAACCATTTACGACGAGCTCTTTGTCACCTCCATAAATGAGAAACATATCCTTAGTCCTTTTCAGGTATTTCAGGATGTTCTTGACCGCTGTCTAGTGATCCACTCCTGGATTACTTTGGTACCTCCCTGCTAAACTAATAGCAAGACACACATCAGGTCTGGTACACAACATTGCATACATGATAGAACCTATGGCTGAAGCATAGGGAATGACTTTCATTTTCTCTCTATCTTCTACAGTGGTCGGTATTGAGTCTCACTCAACTTCACACCTTGTAACACAGGCGAGAACCCTTTCTTTGCTTGATCCATTTTGAACTTCTTCAAAACTTTCTCAAGGTATGTGCTTTGTTAAAGTCCAATTAAGCGTCTTGATCTATCACTATAGATCTTGATGCCCAATATATAAGCAGCTTCACCGAGGTCTTTCATTGAAAAACTCTTATTCAAGTATCCTTTTATGCTATCCAGAAATTCTATATCATTTCCAATCAACAATATGTCATCCACATATAATATTAGAAATGCTACAGAGCTCCCACTCACTTTCTTGTAAATACAGGCTTCTCCAAAAGTCTGTATAAAACCATATGCTTTGATCACACTATCAAAATGTTTATTCCAACTCCGAGATGCTTGCACCAGTCCATAAATGGATCGCTGGAGCTTGCACACTTTGTTAGCATCCTTTGGATTGGTAAAACCTTCGGGTTGCATCATATACAACTCTTCTTCTAGAAATCCATTCAGGAATGCAGTCTTTACATCCATTTGCCAAATTTCATAATCATAAAATGCAGCAATTGCTAACATGATTCGGACGGACTTAAGCATCGCTACGGGTGAGAAGGTCTCATCGTAGTCAACTCCTTGAACTTGTCGAAAACCTTTCGCAACAAGTCGAGCTTTGTAGACAGTAACATTACCGTCAGCGTCAGTCTTCTTCTTGAAGATCCATTTATTCTCGATGGCTTGCCGATCATCGGGCAAGTCAACCAAAGTCCACACTTTGTTCTCATACATGGATCCCATCTCAGATTTCATGGCCTCAAGCCATTTCGCGGAATCTGGGCTCATCATCGCTTCCTCATAGTTCGTAGGTTCGTCATGGTCAAGTAACATGACCTCCAGAACCGGATTACCGTACCACTCTGGTGCGGATCTTATTCTGGTTGACCTACGAGGTTCAGTAGTAACTTGATCTGAAGTTACATGATCATCATCATTAGCTTCCTCACTAATTGGTGTAGTAGTCAGAGGAACTGATTTCTGTGATGAACTACTTTCCAATAAGGGAGCAGGTACAGTTACCTCATCAAGTTCTACTTTCCTCCCACTCACTTCTTTTGAGAGAAACTCCTTCTCTAGAAAGGATCCATTTTTAGCAACGAATGTCTTGCCTTCGGATCTGTGATAGAAGGTGTACCCAATAGTCTCCTTTGGGTATCCTATGAAGACACATTTCTCCGATTTGGATTCAAGCTTATCAGGTAAGCTTTTTTCACATAAGTATCGCAGCCCCAAACTTTAAGAAACGACAACTTGGGTTTCTTGCCAAACCACAGTTCATAAGGTGTCGTCTCAACGGATTTAGATGGTGCCCTTTTAACGTGAATGCATCCATCTCTAAAGAATAACCCCAAAATGATAGCGGTAAATCGGTAAGAGACATCATAGATCGCACCATATCTAATAAAGTGCGGTTATGACATTCGGACACACCATTACGCTGTGGTGTTCCGGGTGGCGTGAGTTGCGAAACTATTCCGCATTGTTTCAAATGAAAACCAAACTCGTAACTCAAATATTCTCCTCCACGATCAGATCGTAGAAATTTTATTTTCTTGTTATGATGATTTTCCACTTCACTCTGAAATTCTTTGAACTTTTCAAATGTTTCAGACTTATGTTTCATCAAGTAGATATACCCATATCTGCTCAAATCATCTGTGAAGGTTAGAAAATAACGATACCCGCTGCGAGCCTCAATATTCATCGGACCACATACATCAGTATGTATGATTTCCAATAAATCTGTTGCTCGCTCCATTGTTCCGGAGAATGGAGTTTTAGTCATCTTGCCCATGAGGCATGGTTCGCAAGTACCAAGTGACTCATAATCAAGTGATTCCAAAAGTCCATCAGAATGGAGTTTCTTCATGCGCTTTACACCAATATGACCCAAACAGCAGTGCCACAAATAAGTTGCACTATCATTATCAACTCTGCATCTTTTGGCTTCAATATTATGAATATGTGTGTCACTACTATGGAGATTCAACAAAAATAGACCACTCTTCAAGGGTGCATGACCATAAAAGATATTACTCATATAAATAGAACAACCATTATTCTCGGATTTAAATGAATAACCGTCTCACATCAAACAAGATCTAGATATAATGTTCATGCTTAACGCTGGCACCAAATAACAATTATTCAGGTCTAAAATTAATCCCGAAGGTAGATGTTTGAGGTAGCGTGCCGACGGCGATCACATTGACTTTCGAACCATTTCCCACGCGCATCGTCACCTCGTCCTTAGCCAATCTTCGCTTAATCCATAGTCCCTGTTTCGAGTTGCAAATCCTAGCAACAGAACCAGTATCAAATACCCAGGTACTACTGCGAGCATTAGTAAGGTACACATCAATAACATGTATATCACATATACCTTTGTTCACCTTGCCATCCTTCTTATCCGCCAAATACTTGGGGCAGTTTCGCTTCCAGTGACCAGTCCCTTTGCAGTAGAAGCACTCGGTCTTAGGCTTAGGTCCAGACTGGGGCTTCTTCACTTGAGCAGCAACTTGCTTGCCATTCTTCTTGAAGTTCCCCTTTTTCCCTCACCCTTTTTCTTGAAACTGGTGGTCTTGTTGACCATCAACACTTGATGCTCCTTCTTGATTTCTACCTCCGCAGCCTTTAGCATTGCGAAGAGCTCGGGAATCGTCTTATCCATCCATTGCATGTTATAGTTCATCATGAAGATTTTGTAGCTTGGTGGCAGTGATTGAAGAACTCTGTCAATGACACTATCAACCGAAAGATTAACTCCCAGCTGAGTCAAGTGATTATGATACCCAGACATTTTGAGTATATGCTCACTGACAGAACTATTCTCCTCCATTTTGCAGCTATAGAACTTATTGGAGGCTTCATATCTCTCAATCCGGGCATTTGCTTGAAATATTAACTTCAACTCCTGGAACATCTCATATGCTCCATGATGTTCAAAACGACGTTGAAGTCCTGGTTCTAAGCCGTAAAGCATGGCACACTGAACTATCGAGTAGTCATCAGCTTTACTCTGCCAGACGTTCTTAACGTCATCAGCAGCAGGCCTGGCACCTAGCGGTGCTTCCAGAACGTAATTCTTCTGTGCAGCAATGAGGATAATCCTCAAGTTACGGACCCAGTCCGTGTAGTTGTTACCATCATCTTTCAACTTAGCTTTCTCTAGGAACGCATTAAAATTCAAAGGAACAGTAGCACGGGCCATTGATCTACAACAACATAGACATGCAAAATACTATCAGGTACTAAGTTAATGATAAATTAAAGTTCAATTAATCATATTACTTAAGAACTCGCACTTAGATAGACATCCCTCTAATCATCTAAGTGATCACGTGATCCAAATCAACTAAACCATGTCCGATCATCACGTGAGATGGAGTAATTTTCAATGGTGAACATCACTATGTTGATCATATCTATTATATGATTCACGCTCGACCTTTCGGTCTCAGTGTTCCGAGGCCATATCTGCATATGCTAGGCTCGTCAAGTTTAACCCAAGTATTCTGCTTATGCAAAACTGGCTTGCACCCGTTGTATGTGAACGTAGAGCTTATCACACCCGATCATCACGTGGTGTCTCGGCACGACAAACTTTCGCAAAGGTGCATACTCAGGGAGAACACTTGTACCTTGAAATTTAGTGAGAGATCATCTTATAATGCTACCTCGAACTAAGCAAAATAAGATGCATAAAGGATAAACATCACATGCAATCAATATAAGTGATATGATATGGCCATCATCATCTTGTGCCTTTGATCTCCATCTCCAAAGCACCGTCATGATCTCCATCGTCACCGGCGCGACACCTTGATCTCCATCGTAGCATCATTGTCGTCTCGCCAACTATTGCTTCTACGACTATCGCTACCGGTTAGTGATAAAGTAAAAACAATTACAGGGCGATTGCATTGCATAAATAAAGCGACAACCATATGGCTCCTGCCAGTTGCCGATAACTTGGTTACAAAACATGATCATCTCATACAATAAAATTTAGCATCATGTCTTGGCCATATCACATCACAACATGCCCTGCAAAAACAAGTTAGACGTCCTCTACTTTGTTGTTGCAAGTTTTACGTGGCTGCTACGGGCTGAGCAAGAATCGTTCTTACCTACGCATCAAAACCACAACGATTTTTTCCCAAGTGTGCTGTTTTAACCTTCAACAAGGACCGGGCGTAGCCACACTTGATTCAACTAAAGTTGGAGAAACTCACACCCGCCAGCCACCTGTGTGCAAAGCACATCGGTAGAACCAGTCTCGCGTAAGCGTACACGTAATGTCGGTCCGGGCCGCTTCATCCAACAATACCGCCGAATCAAAGTATGACATGCTGGTAAGCAGTATGACTATTATCGCCCACAACTCTTTGTGTTCTACTCGTGCATATAACATCTATGCATAGACCTGGCTCGGATGCCACTGTTGGGGAACTCAGTAATTTCAAAAAAATTCCTACGCGCACGCAAGATCCATCTAGGTGATGCATAGCAACGAGAGGGGAGAGTGTTGTCCACGTACCCTCATAGACCGAAAGCGGAAGCGTTATGACAACGCAGTTGATGTAGTCGTACGTCTTCACGATCCGACCGATCCTAGTACCGAAAGTACGTCACCTCCGCGATCTGCACACGTTCAGCTCGGTGACGTCCCATGAACTCTAGATCCAGCTGAGTGTCGGGGGAGAGCTTCGTCAGCACGACGGCGTGATGACAGTGATGATGAAGTTACCGACGCAGGGCTTCGCCTTAGCACTGCAACGATATGACCGAGGTGGAAATCTGTGGAGGGGGCACCGCACACGGCTAAACAATCAACTTGTGTGCCTATGGGGTGCCCCGTCCCCCGTATATAAAGGAGTGGAGGAGGGGAGGGCTGGCCCTCTCATGGCGCGCCCAAGGGGGGAGTCCTACTCCCGGTGGGTGTAGGATTAACCTTCCCTAGTTGGAGTAGGAGAGGAAGGAAGGAGGAGAGAGGGAGAAGGAAAGGGGGGCGCGCCCCCACCTTGGCCGCCTCCTCCTCTGTCCCACTAAGGCCCAATAAGGCCCATATACTCCCCGGGGGTTTCCGGTAACCCCCCGGTACTCCGGTAAATGCCTGAACTCACCCGAAACCATTCCGACGTCCAAACATAGGCTTCCGATATATCGATCTTTATGTCTCGACCATTTCGAGACTCCTCGTCATGCCCATGATCACATCTGGGACTCCGAGCAATCTTTGGTACATCAAAACACATAAATTCATAATACCGATCGTCACCGAACGTTAAGCGTGTGGACCCTACGGGTTCGAGAACTATGTAGACATGACCGAGACTCATCTCCGGTCAATAACCAATAGCGGAACCTGGATGCTCATATTGGTTCCTACATATTCTACGAAGATCTTTATCGGTCAAACCACATAACAACATACGTTGTTCCCTTTGTCATCGGTATGTTACGTGCCCGAGATTCGATTGTCGGTATCTCAATACCTAGTTCAATCTCGTTACCGGCAAGTCTCTTTACTCATTCCGTAATGCATCACCCCGCAACTAACTCATTAGTCACATTGCTTGCAAGGCTTATAGTGATGTGCATTACCGAGAGGGCCCAATCAGAGTGACAAATCCTAATCTCGATCTATGCCAACTCAACAAACACCTTCGGAGACACCTGTAGAGCATCTTTATAATCACCCAGTTACGTTGTGACATTTGATAGCACACTAAGTGTTCCTCCGGTATTCGGGAGTTGCATAATCTCATAGTCATAGGAACATCTATAAATCATGAAGAAAGCAATAGCAACAAACTAAACGATCAAGTGCTAAGCTAACGGAATGGGTCAAGTCAATCACATCATTCTCTAATGATGTGATCCCGTTAATCAAATGACAACTCATGTCTATGGCTAGGAAACTTAACCATCTTTGATTCAATGAGCTAGTCAAGTAGAGGCATACTAGTGACACTCTATTTGTCTATGTATTCACACATGTACTAAGTTTCCAGTTAATACAATTCTAGCATGAATAATAAACATTTATCATGATAGAAGGAAATATAAATAACAACTTTATTATTGCCTCTAGGGCATATTTCCTTCACCGCGCAGCGTCGCCTCGACTCCGCTCAGCTGGAGTGCAACGCCGCCTACGGCTTCACGCCTACCGCGACCGAGACAAGCCGGGTCTCCGACGTGCGAGCCCGGGGTGGCGCGATCGGCTGCGCCTTCGGCGCCCTCCCTCCCGTCTACGAGACTCCCCTGAAGAACATGCGTGCCGCCCAGGCGGCCACGATCGGCCTCGATCAGCTCGAGGGCGACGAGAAGAAGGACCGCCTGAAGCGGGTGCAAGACCTCCTCGACGCTGCCAACGCGCAGCAGGACCGCCTCAACCAGCTCGTCAGACCGGCCAGATCTGGCTCCGCCTGCGCTGGCGGACCCGGCGATCAGCAGAACACGGCGTCCTCTCCACCCGGCGAGGCGCACTCCGGCCGCACCCGGACCCGGCGCAACCCCGCCCCAACGACTGCTGGCGGCTTGGGTGACGAGCCGGGCCTGGAAGACCAGCGCAGACTCGACGCTCCCCTGCAACCCGGCCGGCGTCCGGCCTCAGTCGACCCGGCCCCCCGTGGCGCGGTCGCCAGCCGACTGGGCCCGCACGCCATCAACGACACCGACGCCCACCACCGCCTCGACCGACTCGCTCTCTCCCTGGAGGTGGAGGAGAGCAGCGCCGTCGGACTGGCGTGCTTCGGCCCACGCATCCGGGACGAGCCCTTCCCCAAAGGGTTTACGCTCCCCCGCGACACCCCAAGTACAACGGCATCGTGAAGCCGGAGGACTGGCTCATCGACTACATCACCGCCATCGGCATCGCCGGCGGCAACCATCGCCTCACCGTGCGCTACGCGCCGCTCATGCTCCAGGGGTCGGCCCGCACTTGGTTGAATAGCCTGCCAGTGGGCAGCATCAACACATGGGTCGATTTCGAGCAAGCCTTTGTGCGCAACTTCACCGAGACTTACCGGCGACCGGCCGCCCAAGCTAGCTCGCCATGTGCATGCAGGGGCCGGCGGAAACCAGCCGAGAATACCTCGCGCGCTGGACCGAGCTCCGGAAGAGCGGCGAGGGCGTCCACGAAGTCCATGCAATCCAGTACTTCGTCAACGGGTGCTGGGATGGCACCCTCCTCAAGCACAAGCTCCTGCGCTCCGAGCCGGCCACCATGGCCGCGCTCATGGTGACGGCGACAAGTACGCCAACGCCGACTCCGCCATGAAGATCCAGGTGGCGCTAGATTAAGCCGGCAAAGCGAAGCCGGTTCCCCCTCCAAAGCCGGCCGACGAAGGAAGGCGGCAGCAGCACAACCAGCAGAACAACCAGCGCAAGGCTGACCAGCCGGCCCAGCGCTACGAAAACCGGCTCGTCGCGGCAGCCGAGCTGGCACCCGCGACCGACCCGGCCGCCAAGCGCCGGCAGACCGGCAAGACGACGTGGCAACCCGCCATGAGTTTCGAGGAGATGCTCGGCGCTCCATGCAAGCACCACAGCGGCGCAAGGCCGTCCACGCACACGCTTCGGCAGTGCGCCATCACCAAGCGCATTATGAGGGGCGACATCCCGCCTCCTCCGGCACCGGCTCCGGGAGCGGGGCAGCCGCCTCCGCCTCCTCCGCCGCCCCCGGCTGGCGGCGCGATGCGCGACGATGTCTACCTGGCCCAGAACGCGACTTACGTTGTCTTCACCAGCCTCGGCGACGACAAACGCAGCAAGCGCCTCTTTCGGTAGGAGGTGAACACCGTCATCCTGGCCAAGCCGGAATACATGCACTGGTCGGAGCGCCCGGTCACCTGGACTCGGGAGGACCACCCGGCCGTCATGCCGAACTCGGGTGGTTACGCCGTCGTCCTCAACCCCACCATCGTCGTGCCTTGGCGCACGTGCAAGTTCTCCCGGGTTCTCATCGACGGCGGTAGTAGCATCAACATCCTCTACCGCGACACCATGACCAAGCTCGGCCTCGAGGCCAAAGACCTGGAGCCGACCCGGACAATCTTCCATGGCATCGTTCCCGGCCTCTCCTGCTCTCCGATCGGGCGGATCCGGATCGACGTTCTGTTCGGCGACAGCAACTACTTCCGATGCGAGCCGGTCTGGTTCGAGGTGGTGGATCTGTCCAGCGCGTACCACGCGCTGCTGGGCCGACCCGCACTTGCCAAGTTCATGGCGGTTCCCCACTACGCCTACCTGAAGATGAAGCTGCCGGGTCTGAAGGGCTTCATCACCATCACCGACGACTACCACAAGTCCCTGGAGTGCGCCCGAGACGGCGCCAAGCTGGCTGAGTCACTGGTCATAGCCGAGGAGCGGCGCCAGCTCGACCGGATCGTCGCCCTGGCCAATGAGACGTCGGCCATGCCGATCCCAGCCGAGGAGCCGGCCAACGAGGCTTCGTTCAAGCCCTCCAAGGAGACCAAGAAAGTGAAGCTGAACCCGGAAGACCCCAGCTGCAGCAAGTACGTGGTCGTAGGCACCCGCCTCGACAGCAAATAGGAAGGCGAGCTCGTCGACTTCCTCCGCGAGAATCGGGATATTTTTCCATGGACCCCAAAGGACATGCCGGGTATCCCGAGGAAGTACGCCGAGCACAGACTCCACGTCCGCAAGGACGCCAAGCCTGTCCGCCAACCCCTACGACGTTTCTCCGAAGAGAAGAGAAGAAACATCGGTGAAGAGGTCGCCAAGCTTTTGGCGGCCGGCTTCGTCATGGAAGTGTTCCACCCCGAGTGGCTCGCCAATCCAGTCCTCGTCCTGGAGAAGAACAAGACCCGGCGCATGTGTATCGACTACACCAGCCTGAACAAGGCCTGCCCCAAGGATCCGTTCGCCCTCCCGCGGATCGACCAAGTCATTGATTCCACTGCCGGGTGTGAGCTCCTGTCCTTCCTGGATGCTTACTCCAGCTATCATCAGATGAAGCTGGACCCGGCCGACGCCCTGAAGACGTGCTTCATCACGCCCTTTGGGGCGTATTGCTACATCACCATGTCGTTTGGCCTGAGGAACGCCGGCGCCACCTTCCAGCGCTGCATGCAGAAATGCTTGTTGCTGCAACTCGGCCGCAACATCCACGTCTATGTGGACGACATCGTGGTGAAGACCAAGTAGCACCTCACGCTCCTCGACGACCTGAAGGAAACCTTCGCCAACCTGGGCGAATACAAAGTCAAGCTCAAACCGGAGAAGTGCGTTTTCGGCGTCCCGGCCGGAAAGCTACTCGGCTTCCTCGTCTCGGAGAGTGGCATTGAGGCAAACCCGGAGAAGATCAAGCCCATCGAGCGCATGCGCAAGCCGGCTCGGCTACGCGATGTCCAGAAATTTACCGGCTGCTTGGCCTCGGTCAGCCGGTTTCTCAGCTGGCTGGGCGAGAGGGCCTTGCCCCTGTATCAGCTGATGAAGAAGACAACGCCGTTCGAATGGAAGGACCAGGCGGACGAGGCTTTCCGGGACATCAAGCCCATGCTCTCCATCGTACCAGTCCTGGCCGCACCGGCCGAATAGGAGCCGCTGTTGCTCTACATCGCTGCAACCTCGTGGTCGGTCAGCATAGTGATGGTGGTCGAGCGACCAGAGAAGGGCAAGATCCAAGCCGTCCAGCATCCCGTCTACTACCCGAGCGAGGTGCTCTTCGCCTCCAAGCGGAACTACCCGCACTACCAGAAGATGTGTTACGGCGTGCACTTCACCGCCAAGAAATTGAAGCAGTACTTCCAAGAGCACATTGTCATCGTGGTCAGCACGACCCCTCTCGGCGAGATCATCGGGTGCCGGGATGCCTCTGGCCGGGTCGCCAAGTGGGCGCTCGAGCTAGCCGGCCACACCATCCTCTACGAGCCCCGCACTACGATCAAGTGCCAAGCTCTGGCCGACTTCCTCATCGACTGGACCGAGACCCAGTACCTGCCACCGCCGCCGGACTCAATGCACTGGCGCATGCAATTCGACGGCTCGAAGATGCGTCTCGGCCTAGGGGCCGGCATTGTACTGCCCTCCCCGAAGGGTGACCGGCTCAAGTACGCGCTCCAGATCCACTTCGCCGCCTCCAACAATGTCGCCGAGTATGAAGCCCTTGTGCATGGCCTCCGGTTTGCCAAGGAACTCGGCATCCGGCGCATCCTGTGCTACGGCGACTCGGATCTGGTGGTGCAGCAGTGCTCCGGCGAGTGGGACGCCCGCGACCCCAACATGGCGAGCTACCGTTTCCTCATCCAAAAGCTGTCCAGATTCTTCGCGGGCTGCGAGTTCCTCCATGTCCCGCGCGTGGAAAATGAGGCCGCCGACACGCTCGCCAAGATCGCCTCGTCCCGGCAGTCCATCCCATCCGGCGTCTCGCTCGAGCACCTGCACAAGCCATCCGTCAAGCCGTCTCCGGACTCCGAGTCCATCTACGTCCCGGACGACCCGGCCGCGCCTCAACCAGGCCCGAGGACTGCCGAACCCGGCCCAGGGGCTGCCGAACCCGGCCTGGGGATTGCCGAACCTGGCCCGAGGACTGCTCAACCCGGCCTAGGGGCCGCAACCGTCGACCCGGCCGCCGCCATTCCCGACTCGGGTGCTGTTGAACCCGGCTAGGGGGCTGCCGCCCCAGAACCCGCCATGGTGGCCGTCTTCGCCGTGGTGACGGCGCCATCGTGGGCCCTGCCCATCTCAGAGTTTCTGGAGAACGGGGTCCTCCCCATGGACGAGACCGAGGCCCAGCAAGTGCAGCGCCGGGCGTCCGCCTACAACATGATCAATAACGAGCTCGTCAAACGCAGCTCCACCGGCATGTTCCAGCACTGCGTCGAGCAAGACAAGGGCACTGCGATCCTCCTCGACATACATGAGGGCGAGTTCGGGCACCACGCCGCCTGGCGGTCCATGGTGGCCAAGGCTTTCCGCCATGGTTTCTACTGGCCCACGGCCCTCCAAGACGCCGAGTCGCTCGTCCTCAAGTGCGAGGGATGCCAGCGCTTCAGCAAGCGCAGCCACTAGCCGACTTCAGCACTCCGAACCATCCCGATCGCCTAGCCTTTCGCGGTCTGGGGACTCGACATGGTGGGGCCCTTCAAAACCGCTCGAGGTGGCATGACGCATTTGCTGGGGGCGGTGGACAAGTTCACCAAATGGATCGAAGCAAGGCCTATCAAGAAACTGGACGGGCGAATGGCCGTCCGATTCGTCAAGGACATCGCGGTGCGCTACGGCATGCCGAACAGCATCATCACGGACAACGGCACCAACTTCGCCAAGGGCGCGCTCGCGCAATACTGCTCTGTCTCCGGCATCCGCCTCGACCTGGCTTCCGTTGCACACCCACAGTCCAACGGCCAGGTCGAGCGGGCCAACGGCCTCATCCTATCCGGCATTAAGCCGCGGCTCGTCGAGCTGGCTCGACGAGCTACCGGCCGTTCTCTGGAGTCTCCGAACAACGCCAAACCGCTCGACCGGGTTCACCCCGTTCTTCCTTGTCTACGGAGCAGAAGCCGTCATCCCGACCGATGTCGAGTTCGACTCGTTGCGAGTCATGATGTACACTGAAGCCGAAGCCAAAGAAGCCTGCGAAGACGGCGTCGACCTGCTCGAAGAAGCACGTCTCCTAGCGCACAGCCACTCAGCCATCTACCAGCAAGGCCTGAGGCACTACCACAGCAAGAAGATCAAGCCCCTCGCTCTCCGGGAGGGAGACCTCGTCCTCTGACTCGTCCAAGAGCAGACCGGCCAACACAAGCTGTCCTCCCCGTGGGAGGGTGCTACCTCTTTAGCATGCGTTGGTTTTCCCTTGAAGAGGAAAGGGTGATGCAGCAAAGTAGCATAAGTATTTCCTTCAGTTTTTGAGAACCAAGGTATCAATCCAGTAGGAGGTAACACGCAAGTCCCTAGTACCTGCACAAACAATCAAGAACCTTGCAACCAACGCGATAAAGGGGTTGTCAATCCCTTCACGGCCACTTGCAAAAGTGAGATCTGATAAAGATAATAGGATAAATATTTTTGGTATTTTTGTTGTATAGATTGGAAAATAAATATTGCAAAATAAACGGCGACAGAAATAGCTAATTGACGGGAGATTAATATGGTGTAAAATAGACCCGGGGGCCATAGGTTTCACTAGTGGCTTCTCTCAAGATAGCATAATTTACGGTGGGTGAACAAATTACTGTCGAGCAATTGATAGAAAAGCGCATAGTTATGAGAATATCTAGGCATGATCATGTATATAGGCATCACATCCATGACAACTAGGCCGAAATGATTCTGCATCTACTACTATTACTCCACACATTGACCGCTATCCAGCATGCATCTAGAGTATTAAGTTCATAAGAACAGAGTAACGCATTAGGCAAGATGACATGATGTAGAGGGATAAAGTCAAGCAATATGATATAAACCCCATCCTTTTATCCTCGATGGCAACAATACAATATGTGTCGTTTCCCTTTCTGTCACTGGGATCGAGCACCGCAAGATTGAACCCAAAGCTAAGCACTTCTCCCATTGCAAGAAAGATCAATCCAGTAGGCCAAATCAAACTGATAATTCGAAGAGACTTGCAAAGATATGAAATCATGCATAAAAGATTTCAGAGAAGAATCAAATATTGTTCATAGATAATCTGGATCATAAACCCACAATTCATCGGATCTCGACAAACACACCGCAAAAAGAATTACATCGAATAGATCTCCAAGAAGATCGAAGAGAACTTTGTATTGAGATCCAAAGAGAGAGAAGAACAATCTAGCTAATAACTTTGGACCCAAAGGTCTATGGTAAACTACTCACACATCATCGGAGAGGCTATGGTGTTGATGTGGAAGTCCTCCGTGATCGATTCCCCCTTCGGCGGAGCGCCAGAAAAGGGCCCCAAGATGGGATCTCACGGGTACAGAAGGTTGCGGCGGTGGAAATAGGGTTTCTTGGTGCTCCTGGATGTTTTCAGGGTATATGAGTATATATAGGCGAAAGAAGTAGGTCGATGGAGCTACAAGGGGCCCACGAGGGTGGGGGCGCGCCCACCCCCCTGGTCGCGCCTCCCTGCCTCGTGGCTTCCTCGCTGCTTCCTTGACGTCCACTCCAAGTCTCCTATATTGCGTTTGTTCCAAAAATGATCCTCGCGAAGGTTTCATTCCGTTTGGATTCCGTTTGATATTCCTTTTCTGCGAAACACCGAAATAGGCAAAAAAACAGCAATATGCACTGGGCCTTTGGTTAGTAGGTTAGTCCTAAAAATAATATAAAAGTGCATATTAAAGCCCATTAAACATCCAAATAGATAATATAATAGCATGGAACAATCAAAAATTATAGATACGTTGGAGACGTATCAAGCATCCCCAAGCTTAATTCCTGCTCGTCCTCGAGTAGGTAAATGATAAAAAAGAATTCTTGATGTGGAATGCTACCTAACATAATTTTCAATGTAATTTCCTTTATTGGCATGAATGTTCAGATCCGAAAGATTCAAGACAAATGTTTAATATTGACATAAGAATAATAATACTTCAAGCATACTAACAAAGTAATCATGTCTTCGCAAAATAACATGGCCAAAGAAAGTTCATCCCTACAAAATCATATAGTTTGGCTATGCTCCATCTTTGTCACACAAAATATTCAAATCATGCACAACCCCGGTTTCAGCCAAGCAATTGTTTCATACTTTAATTTTTTTCAAACTTTTTCAACTTTCACGCAATACATGAGCGTGAGCCATGGACATAGCACTATGGGTGGAATAGAATATAATGATGGGGTTGTGTGGAGAAGACAAAAAAAGGAGAAAGTCTCACATTGACGCGGCTAATAAACGGGCTATGGAGATGCCCATCAATTGATGTCAATGCGAGGAGTATGGATTGCCATGCAATGGATGCACTAGAGCTATAAATGTATGAAAGCTCAACAAAAGAAACTAAGTGGGTGTGCATCCAACTTGCTTGCTCACGAAGACCTAGGGCATTTGAGGAAGCCCATTGTTGGAATATACAAGCCAAGTTCTATAATGAAAAATTCCCACTAGTATATGAAAGTGACAATATAAGAGACTCTCTATCATAAAGATCATGGTGCTACTTTGAAGCACAAGTGTGGAAAAAGGATAGTAGGATTGTCCCTTCTTTTCTTCTTTTTTTCTTTTTTTTTCTTTTTTTGGGCCTTTCTTTTTTTATTTGGCCTTTCCTTTTTTTTCATGGGACAATGCTCTATTAATGATGATCATCACACTTCTATTTATTTACAACTCAATGATTACAACTCGATACTAGAACAAGATATGACTCTATATGAATGCCTCTGGCGGTGTACCAGGATGGGCAACGAAACAAGAGTGACATGTATGAAAAATTATGCATGGTGGCCTTGCCACAAATACGATGTCAACTACATGATCATGAGAGGCAATATGACAATGATGAAGCGTGTCATAATAAATGAAACGGTGGAAAGTTGCATGGCAATATATCTCGGAATGGCTATGGAAATGCCATAATAGGTAGGTATGGTGGCTGTTTTGAGGAAGATATAAGGAGGTTTATGTGTGATAGAGCGTATCATATCACGGGGTTTGGATGCACCGGCGAAGTTTGCACCAACTCTCGAGGTGAGAAAGGGCAGTGCACGGTACCGAAGAGGCTAGCAATGATGGAAAGGTGAGAGTGCGTATAATCCATGGACTCAACATTAGTCATAAAGAACTCACATACTTATTGCAAAAATCTACAAGTCATCAAAACAAATACTACACACATGCCCCTAGGGGAAGGGTTGGTAGGAGTTAACCATCGCGTGGTCCCGACCTCCACACAAAGGAAGACAATCAAAGAAATACCTCATGATTCAAATTTGTCACACAACGGTTACCATACGTGCATGCTACGGGACTTGCAAACCTCAACACAAGTATTTCTCAAATTCACAACTACTCTACTATCATGACTCTAATATCACCATCCTCATGTCTCCAAACAATCATCAAGTATCAAACTTCTCATAGCATCCAAATCACTTTATATGAAAGTTTTTATTATACCCATCTTGGATGCCTATCATATTAGGACTAATTTTATAGCCAAAGCAAATTACCACGCTGTTCTAAAAGACTCTAAAAATAATATAAGTGAAGCATGAGAGATCAATAATTTCTATAAAATAAAACCACCACCGTGCTCCAAAAGATATAAGCGAAGCACTAGAGCAAAATTATCTATCTCAAAAGATATAAGTGAAGCACATAGAGTATTCTAATAAATTCCGATTCATGTGTGTCTCTCCCAAAAGGTGTGTACAGAAAGGATGATTGTGGTAAACTAAAAATCAAAGACTCAAATCATACAAGACGCTCCAAGCAAAACACATATCATGTGGTGAATAAAAATATAGCCTCAAGTAAAGTTACCGATAGATGAAGACGAAAGAGGGGATGCCTTCCGGGGCATCCCCAAGCTAATCAGGAACAAAAAGTAAGCAACAAAACCAAAAATAAAATTGGGTTGCCTCCTGATAACCCACAAGTATAGGGGATCGCAACAGTTTTCGAGGGTAGAGTATTCAACCCAGATTTATTGAATCGACACAAGGGGAGCCAAAGAATATTCTCAAGTATTAGCAGCTGAGTTGTCAATTCAACCACACCTGGAAAACTTAATATCTGCAGCAAAGTATTTAGTAGCAAAGTAGTATGGAAGTAACGGTAACGGTGGAAAAAGTAACAGTAGCAGTTTTGTAATAATTGTAACAGTGGCAACGGTAAAGTAACTAAGCAAAGATCAATATGTGAAAAGCTCATGAGCAGCGGATCAGTGATGGTTAATTATGTCGGATGCAATTCCTCATGCAACAGTTATAACATAGGGTGACACAGAACTAGCTCCATTTCATCAATGTAACGTAGGCATGTATTCCGAATATAGTCATACGTGCTTATGGAAAAGAACTTGCATGACATCTTTTGTCCTATCCTCCCATGGCAGCGGGGTCCTATTGGAAACTAAGGGATATTAAGGCCTCCTTTTAATAGAGTACCGGACACATTAACACTTAGTGAATACATGAACTCCTCAAACTAGGGTCATCACCAGGAGTGGTTCCGATTATTGTCACTTCGGGGTTACCAGATCATAACACATAGTAGGTGACTATACACTTGCAAGATAGGATCAAGAACTCACATATATTCATGAAAACATAATAGGTTCAGATCTGAAATCATGGCACTCGGGCCCTAGTGACAAGCATTAAGCATAGCAAAGTCATAGCAACATCAATCTCAGAACATAATGGATACTAGGGATCAAACCCTAACAAAACTAACTCGATTACATGATAAATCTCATCCAACCCATCACCGTCCAGCAAGCCTACGATGGAATTACTCACGCACGGCGGTGAGCATCATGAAATTGGTGATGGAGGAAGGTTGATGATGACGACGGCGACGGATTCCCCTCTCCAGTGCCCCGAACGGACTCCAGATCAGCCCTCCCGAGAGAGATTAGGGCTTGGCGGCGGCTCCGTATCGTAAAACATGATGAATCCTTCTCTCTGATTTATTTTCTCCCCGAACGTGAATATATAGAGTTGGAGTTGAGGTCGGTGGAGCACCAGGGGCCCACGAGACAGGGGGCTCGCCCAGGGGGGTAGGCACGCCCCCACCCTCGTGGACAGGGTGTGGGCCCCCTGGTCTTGATTCTTTCGCCAGTATTTTTTATTTATTCCAAAAATATTCTCCGTGAAGTTTCAGGTCATTCCGAGAACTTTTATTTCTGCACAAAAATAACACCATGGCAATTCTGCTGAAAACAGCGTCAGTCCGGGTTAGTTCCATTCAAGTCATGCAAGTTAGAGTCCAAAACAAGGGCAAAAGTGTTTGGAAAAGTAGATATGATGGAGACGTATCAACTCCCCCAAGCTTAAACCTTTGCTTGTCCTCAAGCAATTCAGTTGATAAACTGAAAGTGATAAAGAAAAACTTTTACAAACTCTGTTTGCTCTTGTTGTTGTAAATATGTAAAGCCAACATTCAAGTTTTCAGCAAAGATTATTAACTAACCATATTCACAATAACACTTAGGTCTCATATTTACTCATATCAATGGCATAATCAACTAGCGAGCAATAATAATAAATCTCAGATGACAACACTTTCTCAAAATAATCATAATATGATATAAGAAGATGGTATCTCGCTAGCCCTTTCTGAGACCGCAAAACATAAATGCAAAGCACCTCTGAAGATCAAGGACTGACTAAACATTGTAATTCATGGTAAAAGAGATCCAGTCATACTCAATATAAACTAATAGTAATGCATGCAAATGACAGCAGTGCTCTCCAACTGGTGCTTTTTAATAAGAGGAGGATGACTCAACATAAAAGTAAATAGATAGGCCCTTCGCAGAGGGAAGCAGGGATTTGTAGAGGTGCCAGAGCTCGATTTTTGAAATAGAGATAAATAATATTTTGAGTGGCATACTTTCATTGTCAACATAACAACCGAGAGATCTCGATATCTTCCATGCTACACACATTATAGGCGGTTCCCAAGCAGAATGGTAAAGTTTATACTCCCCCACCACCAACAGGCATCAATCCAAGGCTTGCCCGAAACAACAGGTGCCTCCAACTAACAACAGTCCTGGGGGAGTTTTGTTTGCAATTATTTTGATTTGGTTTGAGCATGGGACTCGGCATCCCGGTGACCAGCCATTTTCTCGTGAGTGAGGAGCGGAGTCCACTCCTCTTGAGAATAACCCGCCTAGGATGGAAGATACAGACAGCCCTAGTTGATACATGAGTTATTCGAGCATACAAAACTGAATTTCATTTGAAGGTTTAGAGTTTGGCACATACAAATTTACTTGGAACGGCAGGTAAATACCGCATATAGGAAGGTATGGTGGACTCATATGGAATAACTTTGGGGTTTATGGAAGTGGATGCACAAGCAGTATTCCCGCTTAGTACAAGTGAAGGCTAGAAAGAGACTGGGAAGCGACCAACTAGAGAGCGACAACAGTCATGAACATGCATTAAAATTAATCAACACTGAGTGCAAGCATGAGTAGGATATAATTCACCATGAACATAAATATCGTGGAGGCTATGTTGATTTTGTTTCAACTACATGCGTGAACATGTGCCAAGTCAAGCCACTCGAATCGTTCAAAGGAGGATACCACCCTATCATACCACATCACAACCATTTTAATAGCATGTTGGCACGCAAGGTAAACCATTATAAACTACTAGCTAATTAAGCATGGCATGAGTGACTATTATCTCTAGTTGTAATTGCAAACATGTTTCATTCATAATAGGCTGAATCAGGAAAGATGAACTAATCATATTTACAAAAACAAGATAGGTCCAGTTCATACCAGCTTCTCTCATCTCAATCAGTCCATCATATATCGTCATTATTGCCTTTCACTTGCACGACCGAACGGTGTGGATAATAATAGTGCATGTGCATTGGACTAAGCTGGAATCTGCAAGCATTTAATACAAGGGTGAAGACAAGGTAATATGGGCTCTTGGTTAATTCAACAATAATGTATATAAGAGCCACTTCAACATTTTAATTATGGTCTTCTCATCTCGACCCCCAAAGAAAAGAAAAGAAAAAACTATTTACACGGGAAAGCTCCCAACAAGCAAAAGAAGAACGAGAAATCTTTTTGGGTTTTCTTTTAATTATTACTACTACAGGCATGGAAAGTAAACTAGCTAAAAGCTACAACTATTTTTTTTGTTTTCTTAAGGTTTTTCAAAGGCACAAGAAGAAAGCGAGAAAACGGAAAATAAACTAGCATGGATAGTACAGTGAAAAAGTATGAGCACCGACAACTAGAATGAGTGTATGAACATGAATGTAATGTTGGTGAGAAATACGTACTCCCGCAAGCTTAGGCTTTTGGCCTAAGTTGGTCTAAGGCCGCTGCTGGCTTGGCGGATATCCAAAGTTAAAGCTAGGGCCATACAGAGACGCAGCAGCTACTGCCTCAAGAGCTGCAGCCTGGAGGCGAGCTGCTTCCGTCCTCCTCTCATACTCGTTCGCCTCCGCCCTGGTTATAACATATCTCCCTTTTGTCTAAAAGTCAAAGAAAGTAGGAGCAGGGAGAGGAATATGGACAGTGCGACGCCTGTCAAAGATTAGTCGGTACTGGAGAGGTTGTTCATTCCTCTCAATAAACTGATGGCGAACCATAGCATTAAAATCTAGATAAGCAGGAGCCAACTCCATATCATTTTCATGTATGGGTACCATAAATTCCACCAAACAAATCTCCGCTAATACTGTTATGATGCAACCTTCGTGCAACAATAGCTCCCAAGTTATATTGTTTATCTCCTAATACAACACTCTTGAGAACACTAAGATCAGGGACACACATGTGACGCCTCATCCTTGCCGTTAATGCATCTACCTATAAAGAGAGCAAAATAATGTATGGCAGGAAAATGAATGCTCCCTATGGTAGCTTGCGTGATTTTTTCTGGAGGAAGAAGTGTGTGGGTGCTGGAATAAGTGGAGGGGGCTATGTGGTTGCTCCCCCTGATGTGTTCTCAGTGCCAGATATTCTTAAATATTCTACAAAAAATCATATTTCAATTTCAGGGCACTTGGAGAACTTTTATTTTCGGGGTATTTTTTATTGCAAGGATAATTCAGAAAACACTATTTTGATTTATTTAATCTAAATAAAAGAAAGTAAAAGAAGGGTACAGAAGGTTGTACTTTCTAACTTCATCCATCTCATGCTCATCAAAAGGAATCCACTAACAAGGTTGATCAAGTCTTGTTAACAAACTCATTCCGAATCGCATGAAATTGGAGAATTTTCGAATAGCACTAGGTTACCTCAATGGGGATATGCACGTCCCCAACAATAAGAATATCATATTTATTCTTGACAGTAGGAAGAGGAAATTCAAAACCTCCAGTAGTAATCGTTGGAATTTTTCCAATAGAATTGATACTGTGGACTTGAGGTTGTTTCCTCGGAAAGTGTACCGTGTGCTCATTACCATTAACATGAAAAGTGACATTGCCTTTGTTGCAATCAATAACAGCCCCTGCAGTATTCAAAAAGGGTCTACCAAGGATAATCGACATACTATCATCCTCGGGAATATCAAGAATAACAAAGTTCGCTAAAATAGTAACGTTTGCAACCACAACAGGCACATCCTCACAAATGCCGACAGGTATAGCAGTTGATTTATCAACCATTTGCAAAGATATTTCAGTAGGTGTCAACTTATTCAAATCAAGTCTACGATATAAAGAGAGAGGCATAACACTAACACCGGCTCCAAGATCACATAAAGCAGTTTTAACATAGTTTCTTTTAATGGAGCATGGTATAGTCGGTACTCCTGGATCTCCTAGTTTCTTAGGTATTCCACCTTTAAAAGTATCTTTCTTTTATTTGTAACAATATCTTTCATGTACTTAGCACAAGGGTTCATTTTAAGCATATCAGTCAAACGCATACGCAAAAAGATAGGTCTAATCGTTTCAGCAAAGCGCTCAAAATCCTCATCATCCTTTTTCTTGGATGGTTTAGGAGGAAATGGCATGGGTTTCTGAACCCATGGTTCTCTTTCTTTACCATACTTCCTAGCAATGAAGTCTCTCTTATCATAACGTTGATTCTTTTATTGTGGGTTATCAAGACCAATAGCAGGTTCAATTTCTACATCATTGTTATTGCTAGGTGGAGCATCAACATGAACATCATCATTAACATTGTCACTAGGTTCATGTTCATTACCAGATTGTGTTTCCGCATCAGAGATAGAAATATCATTGGGATTCTCAGGTGTGTCTACAACAGGTTCACTAGAAGCATGCAAAGTCCTATCATTTTTCTTTTTCTTCTTTTTAGAAGGACTAGGTGCATCAACATTAGTTTCTCTGAGAATCCTGCTCAATTCTCTTAGGGTGGCCCTCAGGATACAAAGGTTCCTGTGTCATTTTACCCCCTCGAGTCATAACTCTAACAGCATTATCATTTTTCTTATTATTTAATTCATTGAGCACATCATTCTGAGCTTTAAGCACTTGTTCTACTTGAGTGGTAACCATAGAGGCATGTTTACTAATGAGTTTAAGTTCACCTTTAACTCTAGACATATAATCACTCAAGTGTTCAATCATATAAGAATTACGTTTCAATTGTCTACCAACATAAGCATTGAAGTTTTCTTGTTTAACAATAAAATTATCAAACTCATCTAAGCATTGGCCAGAAGATTTATAACGAGGAATATCACCTTCATCAAATCTATAGAGAGAATTTACCTTTACCACCTGTGTCGGGTTATCAAGACCATGTATTTCTTCAATAGGTGGTAAATTCTTAACATCTTCAGCTTTAATACCCTTTTCTTTCATAGATTTCTTTGCCTCTTGCATATCTTCAGGACTGAGAAATAGATTACCCCTTTTCTTCGGAGTTGGCTTAGGAGTTGGTTCAGGAAGTGTCCAATTATTTTCATTAGTCAACATATTATTCAATAGCAATTCAGCTTGATCAACTATTCTTTCCCTGAAAACACAACCAGCACAACTATCCAGGTGGTCTCTGGAAGCATCGGTTAGTCCATTATAAAAGATATCAAGTATTTCATTTTTCTTGAGAAGATGATCAGGCAAAGCATTAAGTAATTGGAGAAGCCTCCCCCAAGCTTGTGGGAGACTCTCCTCTTCAATTTGCACAAAATTATGTATTTCCCGTAAAGCAGCTTATTTCTTATGAGCGGGGAAATATTTAGCAGAGAAGTAATAAATCATATCCTGGGGACTACGCACACAACCAGGATCAAGAGAATTAAACCATGTTTTAGCATCACCCTTTAATGAGAACGGAAACAATTTAAGGATATAGTAGTAACGATTTTTCTCATCATTAGTGAATAGGGTGGCTATATAATTTAATTTAGTAAGATGTGCCACAACAGTTTCAGATTCATAGCCATAAAAAGGATCAGATTCAACCAAAGTAATTATCTCAGGGTCGACAGAGAAATCATAATCCTTATCGGAAATACAGATAGGTGAAGTAGCAAAAGCAGGGTCATATTTCCTTCTAGCATTCAAAGATTTTTCTTTCAGCTTAGCTAATAATTTCTTAAGATCATATCTATCATTGCAAGCAAGAAAATCTCTAGCAGTTTCTTCATCCATAACATAACCCTCAGGCACAACAGGAAATTCATATCTAGGGGGAGAATCTTCATCATCACTTTCATCAATATTACCAGTTGCAATAATTTCATTCTCTCTAGCCCTAGCAAGTTGTTCATCAAGAAATTTACCTAGTGGCACAGTAGTATCAAGCACAGAAGTGGTTTCATCATAAGTATCATGCATAGTAGAAGTGGCATCATCAATAACATGCGACATATCAGAATTAATAGCAGAAGCAGGTTTAGGTGTCGCAAGTTTACTCAAAACAGAAGGACAATCAAGTGCAGAGCTAGATGGCAGTTCCTTACCTCCCCTCGTAGTTGAGGGATAAATTTTGGTTTTCTCGTCTTTCAAGTTCCTCATAGTGATCAGCAGATATAAATCCCAAGTGACTCAAAGAATAGAGCTATGCTCCCCAGCAACGGCGCTAGAAAATAGTAACCCACAAGTATAGGGGATCGCAACAGTTTTCGAGGGTAGAGTATTCAACTCAAATTTATTGATTCGACACAAGGGGAGCCAAAGAATATTCTCAAGTATTAGCAGCTTAGTTGTCAATTCAACCACACTTGGAAAACTTAATATCTGCAGCAAAGTATTTAGTAGCAAAGTAGTATGGAAGTAACGGTAACGGTGGCAAAAGTAACAGTAGCAGTTTTGTAATAATTGTAATAGTGGCAACGGTAAAGTAACTAAGCAAAGATCAATATGTGAAAAGCTCATAGGCATTGGATCAGTGATGGTTAATTATGTCGGATGCGATTCCTCGTGCAACAGTTATAACATAGGGTGACACAGAACTAGCTCTAGTTCATCAATGTAACATAGGCATGTATTCCGAATATAGTCATATGTGTTTATGGAAAAGAACTTGCATGACATCTTTTGTCCTACCCTCCCGTGGCAGCGGGGTCCTATTGGAAACTAAGGGATATTAAGGCCTCCTTTTAATAGAGTACCGGACCAAAGCATTAACACTTAGTGAATACATGAACTCCTCAAACTACGGTCATCACCGGGAGTGGTTCCGATTATTGTCACTTCGGGGTTACCAGATCATAACACATAGTAGGTGACTAATGACTTGCAAGATAGGATCAAGAACTCACATATATTCATGAAAACATAATAGGTTCAGATCTGAAATCATGGCACTCGGGCCCTAGTGACAAGCATTAAGCAAAGGAAAGTCATAGCAACATCAATCTCAGAACATAATGGATACTAGGGATCAAACACTAACAAAACTAACTCGATACATGATAAATCTCATCCAACCCATCACCGTCTAGCAAGCCTACGATGGAATTACTCACACACGGCGGTGAGCATCATGAAATTGGTGATGGAGGAAGGTTGATGATGACGACGGCGACGGATTCCCCTCTCCGGAGCCCCGAACGGACTCCAGATCAGCCCTCCCGAGAGAGATTAGGGCTTGGCGGTGGCTTCGTATCGTAAAATGCGATGAATCCTTCTCTTTGAATTTTTTCTCCCCGAACGTGAATATATAGAGTTGGAGTTGAGGTCGGTGGAGCACCAAGGGGCCCACGAGACAGGGGGGCGCGCCCAGGGGGTAGGCGCGCCCCCACCCTTGTGGACAGGGTGTGGGCCCCCTGGTCTTGATTCTTTCGCCAGTATTTTTTATTTATTCCAAAAATATTCTCTGTGAAGTTTCAGGTCATTCCAAGAACTTTTATTTCTGCGCAAAAATAACACCATGGCAATTCTGCTGAAAATAGCGTCAGTCCGGGTTAGTTCCATTCAAATCATGCAAGTTAGAGTCCAAAACAAGGGCATAAGTGTTTCGAAAAGTAGATACGATGGAGACGTATCACCTCCCAACAAGCGTTATCGTTTAACGCCCCTAGCTAGGCATAAAAACAAGAATAGATCTAGGTATTGCCATCTTTGGTTGGCAATCCATAAGTGGCTCTCATAATAGATTCATAAGGTAATTTAATTTTCTTCCTAGGAAAGTGTTCCATGCCTTTCCTTAATGGAAATTGGAATCTAATAATTCCTTCTTTCATAGCAATGGTTGCACCAATCTTTCTAAGGAAAGGTCTACCAAGAATAATAGGACATGTAGGATTGCAATCTATATCAACAACAATAAAATCTACGGGCACATAATTCCTATTTGCAACAATAAGAACATCATTAATCCTTCCCATAGGTTTCTTAATGGTAGAATCCGCAAGATGCAAATTTAAAGAACAATCATCAAGTTCATGGAATCCTAACACATCACACAAAGTTTTTGGAATCGTGGAAACACTAGCACCCAAATCACACAAAGCATAGAATTCATGATCTTTAATCTTAATTTTAATAGTAGGTTCCCACTCATCATAAAGTTTTCTAGGGATAGAAACTTCTAATTCAAGTTTTTCCTCATAAAATTGCATTAAAGCATCAACGATGTGTTTAGTAAAAGCTTTATTTTGACTATAAGCATGAGGAGAATTTAACACGGATTGCAAGAAGGAAATACAATCTATCAAAGAGCAATTATCATAATTAAATTCCTTGAAATCCAAAATAGTGGGTTCATTGGTGTGTAAAGTTTTGACCTCTTCAATCCCACTTTTACCAATATTTGCATCAAGATCTAAAAACTCTGAATCATTGGGACGCCTTTTAACTAAAGTTGACTCATCTCCAGTCCCATCTTTATCAAGATTCATTGGAAAACAAAGATTTAATAGGAGACACATCAATTACTTTTATATCTTCATCATTATTATCATGAAGACTAGAAGAGCACGCTTTCACAAAGCAATCTTTTTTAGCACGCATCCTAGCGGTTCTTTCTTTGCACTCATCAATGGAAATTCTCATGGCTTTGAGAGACTCATTGATATCATGCTTAGGTGGAATATATCTAAGTTTCGAAGAATCAACATGAAGAGAAATTCTATCCACGTTCCTAGCCAACTCATCAATCTTAAGCAATTTTTCTTCAAGCAATGCATTGAAATTCTTTTGCGAAATCATAAATTCTTTAACACTAGTCTCAAAATCAGAGGGCATCTTATTAAAATTTCCATAAGAGTTGTTGTAGGAATTACCATAATTATAAGAGGAATTACTAGGGAACGACCTAGAAAAATTTCCTCTATACGCGTTATTACCAAAGTTGTTCCTACCAACAAAATTCACATCCATAGATTCATTATTATTCTCAATCAAAGTGGACAAAGGCATATCATGAGGATTAGAAGAAACACTCTTATTAGCAAACAATTTCATAAGTTCATCCATCTTTCCACTCAAAACATTTATCTCTTCAATCGCATGAACCTTTTTACTAGTGGATCTTTCGGTGTGCCATTGAGAATAATTAACCATAATATTATCTAGGAGTTTAGTAGCTTCTCCTAAAGTGATTTCCATAAAAGTGCATCCCGCGGCCGAATCTAACAAATTTCTAGACGCAAAATTCAATCCAGCATAATTTTTTTGTATAATCATCCATAAATTCAAACCATGTGTAGGGCAATTACGTATCATTAATTTCATCCTCTCCCAAGCTTGTGCAACATGCTCATGATCAAGTTGCTTAAAATTCATAATATCGTTTCTAAGAGAGATGATCTTAGCGGGAGGAAAATACTTAGAGATAAAAGCATATTTGCACTTATTCCATGAATCAATACTATTTTTAGGCAAAGAAGAGAACCAAGTTTTAGCACGATCTCTAAGCGAAAACGGAAATAGCTTCAATTTAACAATATCATTATCCACATCTTTCTTCTTTTGCATATCGCACAAATCAACAAAGTTGTTTAGATGGGTAGCGACATCTTCACTACGAAGGCCAGAAAATTGATCTTTCATGACAAGATTCAACAGAGCAGCATTAATCTCACAAGATTCAGCATCGGTAATAGGAGCAATCGGAGTGCTAATAAAATCATTGTTGTTGGTATTGGAAAAGTCACACAATTTAGTATCGTCCTGAGCCATTATGACAAACAATCAATCCAACACACAAGCAAACAAGAGGCAAGCGAAAAGAGGCGAACGAAAAAGGGCGAATAAAACGGCAAAGGTGAAGTGGGGGGAGGAAAACGAGAGGCAAATGGCAAATAATGTAATGTGAGGGATAAGAGTTTGTGATGGGTACTTGGTATGTCTTGACTTGAGCGTAGATCTCCCCGGCAACGGTGCCAGAAATCCACACGTTGGCAGGAGATCAAATCTTGACTTGACTTGGCGTAAACCTCCCTGGCAATGGCACCAGAAATCCTTCTTGCTACCTCTTGAGCATGCGTTGGTTTTCCCTTGAAGAGGAAAGGGTGATGCAGCAAACTAGCGTAAGTATTTCCCTCAGTTTTTGAGAACCAAGGTATCAATCCAGTAGGAGGTAACACGCAAGTCCCTAGTACCTGCACAAACAATCAAGAACCTTGCAACCAACGCGATAAAGGGGTTGTCAATCCCTTCACGGCCACTTGCAAAAGTGAGATCTGATAAAGATAATAAGATAAATATTTTTGGTATTTTTGTTGTATAGATTGGAAAATAAAGATTGCAAAATAAACGGCAACAGAAATAGCTAATTGACGGGAGATTAATATGATGTAAAATAGACCCGGGGGGAATAGGTTTCACTAGTGGCTTCTCACAAGATAGCATAATTTATGGTGGGTGAAAAAATTACTGTCGAGAAATTGATAGAAAAGCGCATAGTTATGAGAATATCTAGGCATGATCATGTATATAGGCATCACGTCCGTGACAAGTAGACCGAAACGATTCTTCATCTAGTACTATTACTCCACACATCGACCGCTATCCAGCATGCATCTAGAGTATTAGGTTCATAAGAACAGAGTAACACATTTGGCAAGATGACATGATGTAGAGGGATAAACTCAAGCAATATGATATAAACCCCATCTTTTTATCCTCGATGGCAACAATACAATACGTGTCGTTTCCCTTTTTGTCACTGGGATCGAGCACCGCAAGATTGAACCCAAAGCTAAGCACTTCTCCCATTGCAAGAAAGATCAATCTAGTAGGCTAAACCAAACAGATAATTCGAAGAGACTTGCAAATATATCAAATCATGCATAAAAGATTTCAGAGAAGAATCAAATATTGTTCATAGATAATCTGGATCATAAACCCACAGTTCATCGGATCTCGACAAACACACCACAAAAGAATTACATCGAATAGATCTCCAAGAAGATCGAGGAGAACTTTGTATTGAGATCCGAAGAGAGAGAAGAAGCCATCTAGCTAATAACTATGGACCCGAAGGTCTATGGTATACTACTCACATGTCATCGGAGAGGCTATGGTGTTGATGTAGAAGTCCTCCGTGATCGATTCCCCTTCCGGCGGAGTGCAGGAAAAGGGCCCCAAGATGGGATCTCACAGGTACAGAAGGTTGCGGCGGTGGAAATAGGGTTTCGTGGTGCTCCTGGATGTTTTCAGGGTATATGAGTATATATAGGCGAAAGAAGTAGGTCGGTGGAGTTACGAGGGGCCCACGAGGGTGGGGGTGCGCCCACCCCCCTGGGGCGCGCCTCCCTGCCTCGTGGCTTCCTGCTGCTTCCTTGACGTCCACTCCAAGTCTCCTGGATTGCGTTTGTTCCAAAAACGATCCTCGCGAAGGTTCATTCCATTTGGATTCCGTTTGATATTCCTTTTCTGCGAAACATTGAAATAGGCAAAAAAACAGCAATTTGCACTGGGCCTTTGGTTAGTAGGTTAGTCCCAAAAATAATATAAAAGTGCATATTAAAGCCCATTAAACGTCCAAAACAGGTAATATAATAGCATGGAACAAGAAAAAATTATAGATACGTTGGAGACGTATCAGAGGGCCCCTTCACCGTCAGCAAAGCCTTGTGCAATCGCAACACCTACTACATCATCGACGCCCGTGAGTCAAACAAGCGCAAGAGAGATACCGCCAGCGAAGAAACAACTCGGCCGTGGAACGCGGAACTCCTCCGCCTGTTTTGCAGTTAGCCGTGTGCACGTATGTATCGCTGCCTTTTGTAATCATCCAAAAACTATGGAGTCCCCGAACGATGCTCGGGGGCTTCCCTTTCCGACCAAGCTATTGTGTCTCCTGCTTTTTTGCATTATTTACCTCTCTATCAAACCCGGCCACCGGTCCGACTCGCTCGACCCGGGGGCTCGGGGGCTGGCCGGCTCGGTCACTGCCCGCTGCCTTCCTTAGTGGTTCCTGACGTATTGGGATCGCCGCGGCCTTCCACTTCACCCTAAGCCACAGAACCGGCTTTGGCTGTCGGCCGGCAAGCGCGCAAGGCCAGAGCACCAGCACGCCACGAACACTAACTCAAGGACCGCCGGGTTACCCAACCCGGCCCTGCCACTTTAAGTTGCCGCACGACCGGATGCTCGCCAATCGGCTTCGCCGGATTGCCGCCAGCCGGCCCAGTGGGTGTTTCGCTCGCGCTCAACGTTTCGAACACCTAAGTACTGCGCGCTCCTTTCGAAGGCCAAACCCCTTGTCACAGACCGGAGCCTCGGTCGTCAGACTCGCGGGGGGGGGGGGGAGCCCAAGAGGGGAAGTCGCAAGAAAACGGCTCAAAAAGACGAAAAGCAAAAGCGCAGGCATCCACGAAATTCATACATACCGCCGGGTCGATCGACTTGGCCCTGCCACTTTAATTTGCCGCACGACCGGCTGCTCGCCAACCGGCTTTGCCGGATTGCCGCCAGCCGGCCCAGTGGGTGTTTCGCTCGCGCTCAACGTTTCGGACGCCTAAATACTGCGCGCTCTTCTCAAAGACCAAACCCCTTGTCACGGACCGGAGCCTCGGCCGTTAGACTCACGGGTGGGAGGCCCAAGAGGGGAAAGTCGCAAGAAAATGGCCCAAAAAAGGAAAAAGCAAAAGCGCGAACATTCACAGAACTTATACATCATAAATTCGAAGGACAGGCCGAAGGCCAGAGTTCATTACATCCACATACCCCCAGTGGGTGGGTGGACCTGCTACCTAATAGAAATTTTTACTAAGTAAAAACAGGCAGCCTCAAGCATCTCCCTCGGTGGCTCCGGGTTCGCCAAGGTGCCGGTGTCTCCCTCCTCGGCGTCAGCGTCGCGGTAGATGTCCGTCTCCTCGGAGCTGCCCTCCGGGTCGTCCAGAAGCAGGCCGTAGTCGTCAGCAGGCACGACTCTGCCATCCTCCGCCCGCTCCAGCCGGAACTCGTCATGGAAGGCAAACCCGGCGATGTAGCTGGCCCGAGAAGCAATCCGTCCGACCTCCGCCTGTAGCTGGCTCTCCAAGCCGGCTCGCTGGCCCATCAACGCGTCCAGTGACAGGTCCGGATGCCAAGACATCGCAAACCTGAGTGCCATCTTGGTCGTGGAGTCGATCCGGCCCTGCCTCCAACCACCGTGCCAGCCGCGTGAAGCTGCTCGGCGCAACGGAACCCGGCCAGAGAGCCGCCGTCATCGCCATGCCGGCTTGAGAGAGCTGCCCCATTTGATCGCCCAAGACGCGCAAGCGAGCCTCGGTGGCGGTCACGATCTCCGGGAAGGCCCCTGTCAAGAAAAAGAGCAAGTCGGAATAGTCACCAAGGGAAAGAAGCCGGGACCCCAACCCAGCGGAACCCAAAGGAAAGCACTTACTGGAGAAGGACTCTTCCAGGTGCTGCGCTTCGAGCAACGTACCGCGCCGCTCCAGGGCAAGGGTGCGGTCACGCTCCTGCAGCGTCTTCTCCAGATCGGCCACCTTGGCAAGAGCCATTTTCAGCTCAGCGTCCTTCGCCTCGGTCGTCTTCTCGGCCTCCTAGTGGCGACGGGTTTACCCCCGACGGTCCACCTCCGCCGCGGCCACCAGCGCTTTCAAGCGCTCGGCCTGGAGCTGACCCTTGTCGTCGGCCAGCTTGCTGCGTTGTTGGTCGACCTTGGCAAGGGCCTGCTGCACCTCCACAACCTTGGCGGCTTCCGCCTTGAGGCGTTCCACCTCGGCCTCGAGACGGCTCTTGCCTCCCGCCAGCTGCTCCCGCAGCCGGCTCGTTTCATCGAGCGCCTGCTGGGCTCCCATCGCCTCCGCCTTCACCTTTGCCACCTCGGCCTCAAGTTGGTCGGCGTCGGCAACAAGCCGGTCATAATGGAGGCCGGCTCGAAACAGCCGGGTCCTCCAAGACAACACCTCGGTTGCTGAAGAAAGATTCAGAAACGAAGTACCAGTTTAAGATTCGACCCAACTGCTACGCAGTTGGCCCGAATCTCGGGGGCTACACCCAGTGGGTGCGCTAGCGCGCCCCCACTAACAAAGAGCAAGCAAGAAAAATACCTGCCGCGGCGCGGAGCTCCTCCTCCTTGGCGGCGAGCTGCTCCTTGAGCCGCCGATGCGTCTCCAGAAGCCGGTTGAAGACGCCGACCCGGTAGGAGTCCAGTTGCTGCAAGAAGCAATGATCAACACAAGACAATAGTTTAAGATTCGACCCAACTGCTACGCAGTTGGCCCGAATCTCGGGGGCTACACCCAGTGGGTGCGCTAGCGCGCCCCCACATGGAAGAAACAACCAAAAGAAAAAACAAAAGGCAAGGGAAAACTTACAAACACGGCGAGCTCCAGCTCCCGTGTCTGCTGCACCTCGGCCTGGGCGAAGGCATGGATCCGATCCGTCCGCCCTCGCAGGCGCTGGGTCACGGCAGCCATCGCCGCCTACTCCTGGGTCAGAGGCCCGAAGAAGACCTCGCTGGTCCTGCTCCGCGCCGGCTGCGACCCGACGGCCCTGCTATCGGTGTCAAAACCGGCGGATCTCGGGTAGGGGGTCTCGAACTGTGCGTCTAAGGCGGATGGTAACAGGAGGCGGGGGACACAATGTTTACCCAGGTTCGGGCCCTCTCGATGGAGGTAATACCCTACTTCCTGCTTGATTGATCTTGATGATATGAGTATTACAAGAGTTGATCTACCACGAGATCGTAGAGGCTAAACCCTAGAAGCTAGCCTATGGTATGATTGTTGTTGTTGTTGTTGTCCTATGGACTAAACCCTCCCGTTTATATAGACACCGGAGGGGGCTAGGGTTACACAGAGTCGGTTACAAGGGAGGAGATCTACATATCCATATTGCCAAGCTTGCCTTCCACGCCAAGGAGAGTCCCATCCGGACACGGGACGAAGTCTTCAATCTTGTATCTTCATAGTCCAATAGTCCGGTCGAAGGATATAGTCCGGCTGTCCGAGGACCCCCTAATCCAGGACTCCCTCAGTAGCCCCTGAACCAGGCTTCAATGACAATGAGTCTGGCGCGCAGATTGTCTTCGGCATTGCAAGGCGGGTTCCTCCTTCGAATACTCCATAGAAGATTTTGAACACAAGGATAGTGTCCGGCTCTGCAAAACAAATTCCACATACCACCGTAGAGAGAATAATATTCCCACAAATCCAATCTGCTGATGCATTTTGCAGCATGACATCATGCCATGGCCCAGTCATTATTCGAACCGTTTTTCACAACCAGCCACAGCACGTATTGCGAGGCGGTTTCCTTGGCACGTCTTGTCGAAGCAGAGATCGTGTCCCCTTATCACGGGGTTCTCATCAATACGGGTGTGGGTAACCCAACCGCGCCATCAATTATGGCGCTTGGGGAGTAAGCAATTTTACCAGGTAGGTGGGGAGGCGCATAGCCTCTTCCGCCCTTATAAAGGGACAAGGATTCACCCTTTTCACCTACACCTTCTTCCTCCTAGCTCATTCATTCTTACGCACTCGAGCTCCAGCGCCCAAGTTCGCGTTCTTCTCCTCAAATCACTCCAAGCATGTCTGGAGCGGGAGGCAAGTGGATGGTCTCCTCCGTCACGGAGGAGAACATCACAAAGCTTCGGGGAGCCGGATATCTAGCCGCGGATATCGCACACCGGCTTCCAGATGAGGGGCAGATCATCCCTACGCCAGAGCCCCATGAGAGGGTGGTTTTCCTTACCCACCCGTTTGTCCGCAGGCTCATGTTCTACTACGGGCTGGACTTTCATGATCTGGCCCCAAATTTCATCCTCAACATCTCGGCGTTCATCGTCGTGTGTGAGGCCTTCCTCCGCATCCAACCACATTTCGGCCTATGGCTGAAGACCTTCAATGTTAAACCGAAGGTGGTGCTCGGCCAGCAAGCGGAGTGCGGAGGCGCCATGGTGGGCAAAATGCCCAATGTCACCTGGCTCGAAGGCTCCTATGTGGAGACCATAAAGGGGTGGCAATCGGGGTGGTTCTACATCACCGAGCCGCGCGACACCAACTGGCTGGCGGCCCCCAAATTTCGATCCGGAATCCCCATGCGGCTCACCTCCTGGAAAGAGAAGGGCCTGTCCTGGGGTTCCCTGGTAGAGCTGACCGGACTCCAGACATGCATCAGAAACATGATGAGCAAGAAAATTAAGCTCGTCAACGTGGTCCAAGTCATGCTCTTCCGCCGGATCCTCCCGTGTCAAAGACGGGCATTCACCTTGTGGGAGTTCAACCCGGCCGAGCACCAGATGCTGCGAGAGCTCTTCGACACGACGCACAAGGATGTCTGGAAGGTGCTGTTCAAGGGCGCTGAGGTACCACCTCCCCTTACCGAGGACCGCGGACTCAGCGCAAAGCGCCCTGCGAATCCGGTAAGTCTTTTACATCTTATAAGATGTTCATTTTCCCCAGTTTGACCATGCACGGGATCTAAGCCCCCACGCCATTTTCCAGGACTGGGTCGAGACAGCGGAGCAGATCGATTGTCCAGCCCCCCTGCACGAAGATCCAGCAGATGCTCTCCTAACGGAGACGCTGGTTCCGGCACCTTATGAGGTGCCGGAGAAGAAGGCCACGGGGACCCGAAAGGGTCTCTGGCGCAGGGTTATATCGGACTCATCGCCCGAAAACTCCGAGGCGCACTCCTCCCACGAAAACGAGGAGGAGGAAGAGGAAAGTTCTCCCCCCAGCCGGGGGGACAAGAAAAGGAAGGTTGCCCCAACCGGGGAGGCCGAAGGGTCCAAGAAGGGAAGGACCCTCCTCCCGGACTGCTCCACGATGGCCGCCTACAGCGACGACGAGTGGTTGCCCAGGGACAAGCCCCTGGCGAAGTTGTAAGTATCCGGATTCCATAGTAATTCATGGTATGTTTTATTGCACTGCTTCTCATCATGCCGAACATGATTATGCAGTCCATCCCGAGCCCATATCGACGTATCTTCGTCGGATGGTTCTTTGGACCCGTCGGATATAAATAGCGATTCACTTCCGACCGCCTCCACCCCTCGCCCTACGGACAATGTCGAAGTGTTGTCTCAAAGGACACTGAGTCGAGGGGAGGTAGTCCTGGAGGCGCCTCACGGCGACCTTCCGGATGCTGGGCGCAAGGGGAGCAAGACTCCCATGGGCTCCGAATTCGGCCCCTAGCCGAACACTGCGCAGGAACCTCCAGTGGTTCCGGACTCTGTCAGGCGACCCCCCCGTTAAGAGGGGCAAGCCGCCTGTGCCGGTGGCCTCTGTCCATCCAGAGGCATCGCACAACTTGCTGGAAGCGCTTCGCGGCGCTTCCATTGACGAAGAACACCGCACTATCATGAGTGGTGGTCAAGAAGGTTCAGTCTGCCAAGAGCGGACTGACTGAAGCCTGTGCCAGCCTCCTAACAGGCTTTGAGGTAAGTGACCAGATTATAAGAGAATGTTACCTCATAGACACTAGCCCCTGATGCTCTGTTCAGCGTTTGCGAAGAAAGGCCGAATAGAGGATCAAATAATAACCGCAGGAGTCTAATCGAAATATGTCTATGTGCATATGCAGGCTTCACTGCTAGCCGCTGCCGCACGTACTGCGGAGGTCGCCGCACTGAAGCGGGACCTTGAGCGGTCCAAGGAAGAGCTCGGCCTTGCCAAAAGGCAGCTCGAAGAGAACAAAGGTAAGTTATACCCCGTCTGTATGTTGATAAGGAAAAACAAGGGTGGTTGCTTAGATCATAGGATCGTCATGAATTTTGCCAGGGGCCACGACCGAAGTGGCTACCCTGAAGAAGGCACTGACCGAGGCTGAGGACAAGGCGGCCAAGGAGCGCATTGAGCGGGAAAAACAAGAGGCCCGGGTGGGCGAGGTGCAGCAAGAGCTCCAGGCTCTCGTCAAGAAACACGAGTCCTTGGAGCTTGACTCTAAGACGCGAGAGTCTAAGCTTGCGAAGACCCTCGAACGCGCACAACACGCCAAGGCTGAAGCCCAAATGGCCCTCCAGGAAACTGAGGCAGTTAAGAAGATAGCGGCGGGTAAGGCATTCATTATGCAAAGCAACCATGTGAAAGAAAATTTCCTTTTACTTACCCGAGTTCGGAGCTCTCCAGGAGCGTTCGCAGATCTGCCCCGCAGTGTGTCAGATGCCGCGGAGTTCTACTGGGCCAAGGAGGGGAGCTCGACGGAGAAGTTGTTCTGGTCTCAGTATACTGGGACCGAACATCCCATGCCATTGAGCGACCAGCTGAAGCAGTTGGTCGAGCTCCACAAGGCAGCCGAACAGGCCATGAAGGGCCTTATAGTCCGGATGTGGACTAGCGATCCCCTGCCCGATAGCAACTTCGGCCTGGTTAGGCGGCTTGTGAATGCCTGCCCACAGCTTGAGTCATAAAGCGGTCTGTCTGCATCGAGGGCGCGCGCAGGGCTTTTGCCCGAGCAAAGGTGCACTGGGCGAAGCTGTGTTGGAAATATGCCCTAGAGGCAATAATAAAATGGTTATTATTGTATTTCCTTGTTCATGATAATTGTCTATTGTTCATGCTATAATTGTATTAACTGGAAACCGTAATACATGTGTGAATACATAGACCACAACGTGGCCCTAGTAAGCCTCTAGTTGACTAGCTCGTTGATCAATAGATGGTTATGGTTTCCTAACCATGGACATTGGATGTCATTGATAACGGGATCACATCATTAGGAGAATGATGTGATGGACAAGACCCAATCCTAAGCATAGCACAAGATCGTGTAGTTCGTTTGCTAAGAGCTTTTCTAATGTCAAGTATCGTTTCCTTAGACCATGAGATTGTGCAACTCCCGGATACCGTAGGAATGCTTTGGGTGTACCAAACGTCACAACGTAACTGGGTGGCTATAAAGGTGCACTACAGGTATCTCCGAAAGTGTCTGTTGGGTTGGCACAAATCGAGACTGGGATTTGTCACTCCGTATGACGGAGAGGTATCTCTGGGCCCACTCGGTAATGCATCATCATAATGAGCTCAATGTGACTAATGAGTTAGCCACGGGATCATGCGTTACGGAATGAGTAAAGAGACTTGCCGGTAACGAGATTGAACGAGGTATTGGGATACCGACGATCGAATCTCGGGCAAGTGACATACCGATTGACAAAAGGAATTGTATACAGGATTGATTGAATGCCCGACATCGTGGTTCATCCGATGAGATCATCGTGGAACATGTGGGAGCCAATATGGGTATCCAGATCCCGCTATTGGTTATTGGCTGGAGAGATGTCTCGGTCATGTCTGCATGGTTCCCGAACCCGTAGGGTCTACACACTTAAGGTTCGGTGACGCTAGAGTTGTTATGGGAAATAGTATGTGGTTACCGAAGGTTGTTCGGAGTCCCGGATAGGATCTCGGACGTCACGAGGAGTTCCGGAATGGTCCGGAGGTAAAGATTTATATATGGGAAGTCATCATACGGTCACCGGAAGTATTGGGGGGTATGCTGGTATTGTACTGGGGCCACCGAAGGGGTTCCGGGGGTCCACCGGGAGGGTCCACCTGCCCCGGAGGGCCTTATGGGCTGTAGGTGGAAGGGAACCAGCCCCTAAGTGGGCTGGGCACCAACCTCCCCCTAGGGCCCATGCGCCTAGGGTTGGGGGAAACCCTGGAGGGGGCGCCCCCCTTGACTTGGGGGGCAAGCCACCCTCCCTGGCCGCCGCCCCTCCCACCAGATGGGATCTAAGGGTCCGGCCCCCTCTCCCTTGCCCCTATATCTAGTGGAGGGGTGGGAGGGCAGCCGCACCCATAGCCTGGCGCAGCCCTCTCCTCCTCCAACTCCTCCTCCTCCGTAGTGCATCGCGAAGCTCTGTCGGAGAACCACGAGCTCCATTGCCATCACGCCGTCGTGCTGCAGGAGTTCTCCCTCAACTTCTCCTCTCCCCTTGCTGGATCAAGAAGGAGGAGACGTCCCCGGGCTGTACGTGTGTTGAACGCGGAGGCGCCGTCCGTTCGGCGCTAGATCGGATCTTCCGCGATTTGAATCGCTGCGAGTACAACTCCATCAACCGCGTTCTTGTAACGCTTCCGCTTAGCGATCTTCAAGGGTATGAAGATGCGCTCCCTCTCTCTCGTTGCTAGCATCTCCTAGATTGATCTTGGTGACACGTAGGAAAATTTTGAATTATTGCTACGTTCCCAAACAGTGGCATCATGAGCTAGGTCTATGCGTAGATTCTATGCACGAGTAGAACAGAAAGTAGTTGTGGGTGATGATTTGTTCAATTTTCTTACCGTTACTAGTCTTATCTTGATTCGGCGGCATTGTGGGATGAAGCGGCCCGGACCGACCTTACACGTACACTTACGTGAGACAGGTTCCACCGACTGACATGCACTTGATGCATAAGGTGGCTAGCGGGTGTCTGTCTCTCCCACTTTAGTCGGATCGGATTCGATGAAGAGGGTCCTTATGAAGGGTAAATATCAATTGGCATATCACCGTTGTGGCTTTTGTGTAGGTAAGAAACATTCTTGCTAGGAACCCATAGCAGCCACGTAAAACATGCAACAACAATTAGAGGACGTCTAACTTGTTTTTGCAGGGTATGCTATGTGATGTGATATGGCCAAAAGGATGTGATGAATTATATATGTGATGTATGAGATTGATCATGTTCTTGTAATAGGAATCACGACTTGCATGTCGATGAGTATGACAACTGGCAGGAGCCATAGGAGTTGTCTTAATTTATTGTATGACCTGCGTGTCAATGAAAAACGCCATGTAATTACTTTACTTTATTGCTAACCGTTAGCCATAGTAGTAGAAGTAATAGTTGGCGAGACAACTTCATGAAGACACGATGATGGAGATCATGATGATGGAGATCATGGTGTCATGCCGGTGACGAAGGTGATCATGCCGCGCCTCGAAGATGGAGATCAAAAGGTGCAAGATGATATTGGCCATATCATGTCACTTTATGATTTGCATGTGATGTTTGTCATGTTTACATCTTATTTGCTTAGAATGACGGTAGCATAAATAAGATGATCCCTCACTAAAATTTCAAGAGATTGTGTTCCCCCTAACTGTGCACCGTTGCGAAGGTTCGTTGTTTCGAAGCACCACGTGATGATCGGGTGTGATAGATTCTAACGTTCGCATACAACGGGTGTAAGCCAGATTTACACATGCGGAACACTTAGGTTGACTTGACGAGCCTAGCATGTACAGACATGGCCTCGGAACACAAGAGACCGAAAGGTCGAACATGAGTCGTATAGTAGATACGATCAACATGGAGATGTTCACCGATGATGACTTGTCCGTCTCACGTGATGATCGGACATGGCCTAGTTGACTCGGATCATGTATCACTTAGATGACTAGAGGGATGTCTATCTGAGTGGGAGTTCATTAAATAATTAGATGAACTTAATTATCATGAACATAGTCAAAAGGTCTTTGCAAATTATGTCGTAGCTTACGCTTTAGTTCTACTGTTTAAGATATGTTCCTAGAGAAAAATTTAGTTGAAAGTTGATAGTAGCAATTATGCGGACTGGGTCCGTAAACTGAGGATTGTCCTCATTGCTGCACAGAAGGCTTATGTCCTTAATGCACCGCTCGGTGTGCTGAACCTCGAGCGTCGTTTGTGGATGTTGCGAACATCTGACATACACGTTTTGATGACTACGTGATAGTTCAGTGCATAATGTTGAACGGTTTAGAATTGAGGCACCGAAGACATTTTGAAACGTCGCGGAACATATGAGATGCTCCAAGAGCTGAAATTGGGATTTTAGGCTCGTGCCCACGTCAAGAGGTATGAGACCTCTGACAAGTTTCTTAAGCCTGCAAACTAAGGGAGAAAAGCTCAACCGTTGAGCATGTGCTCAGATTGTCTGAGTACTACAATCGCTTGAATCGAGTGGGAGTTAATCTTCCAGATGAGATAGTGATGGTTCTCCATAGTCACTGCCACCAAGCTATTAGAGCTTCGTGATGAACTATAACATATCAGGGATAGACATGATGATCCTTGAGCAACTCGCGATGTTTGACACCGCGAAAGTAGAAATCAAGTAGGAGCATCAATTGTTCATGGTTAGTAAAACCACTAGTTGCAAGAAGGGCAAGGGAAAGAAGGGATACTTCATGAAACGGCAAATCAGTTGCTGCTCTAGTGAAGAAACCCAAGGTTGAACCCAAACCCGAGACTAAGTGCTTCTGTAATGAGGGGAACGGTCACTGAAGCAGAACTACCCTAGATACTTGGTAGATGAGAAGGTAGGCAAGGTCGACAGAAGTATATGGGATATACATTATATTAACGTGTACTTTACTAGTACTCCTAGTAGCACCAGGGTATTAGATACCGGTTCGGTTGCTAAGTGTTGGTAACTCGAAATAAAAGGCTACGGAATAAACGGAGACTAGCTAAAGGTGAGATGACGATATGTGTTGGAAGTGTTTCCAAGGTTGATGTGATCAAGCATCGCATGCTCCCTCTACCATCGAGATTGGTGTTAAACCTAAATAATTGTTATTTGGTGTTTGCGTTGAGCATAGACATGATTGGATTATGTTTATCGCAATACGGTTATTCATTTAAGGAGAATAATGGTTACTCTGTCTATCTGAATAATACCTTCAATGGTCTTGCACTTAAAATGAATGGTTTGTTGAATCTCGATCGTAGTGATACACATGTTCAGGCCAAAAGATATAAGATAGTACCACATACTTGTGGCACTGCCACTTGAGTCATATTAGTATATATGCATGAAGAAATTCCATACAGATGGATCGTTTGGACTCACTTGATTTTGAATCACTTGAGACATGCAAATCATACCACATGGGCAAGATGACTGAAAGGCCTCGTTTTCAGTAAGATGGAACAAGAAAGCAACTTGTTGGAAGTAATACATTTTGATGTGCGCAGTCCAATGAGTGCTGAGGCATGCAGTGGATATCGTTATGTTCTTACTTCACAGATGATTTGAGTAGATGCTGAGTATATTTACTTGATGAAACACAAGTCCGAATTATTGAAAGGTTCAAGTAATTTCAGAGTGAAGTTGAAGATCGTTGTGACAAGAGGATAGAATGTCTGTGATATGATCATAGAGATGAATATCTGAGTTACGAGTTTGGCACACAATTAAGACATTGTGGAAATTGTTTCACAACTAATACCGCCTGGAACACCATAGTGTGATGGTGTGTCCGAACATCATAACTGCACCCTATTGGATATGGTGCATACCATGATGTCTCTTATCGAATTACACTATCATTTATGGGTTAGGCATTAGAGACAACCGCATTCACTTTAAATAGGGCACCACGCAATTCCGTTGAGACGACACCATATGAACTATGGTTTAGAGAAACCTAAGCTGTCGTTTCTTAAAAGTTTGGGGCTGCGACGCTTATGTGAAAAAGTTTTAGGCTGATAAGCTCGAACCCAAAGCGGATAAATGCATCTTCATAGAATACCCAAAACAGTTGGGTATACCTCCTATTTCAGATCTGGAAGCAAAAGTGATTGTTTCTAGAAACGGGTCCTTTCTCGAGGAAAAGTTTCTCTCGAAAGAATTGAGTGGGAGGATGGTGGAGACTTGATGAGGTTATTGAACCATGACTTCAACTAGTGTGTAGCAGGGCACAGGAAGTTGTTCATGTGGCACCTACACCAATTGAAGTGGAAGCTTATGATAGTGATCATGAAACTTCGGATCAAGTCACTACCAAACCTCGTAGGACGACAAGGATGCGTACTACTTTAGAGTGGTACGTAATCCTGTCTTGGAAGTCATGTTGCTAGACAAAAATGAACCTACGAGCTATGGAGAAGCGATGGTGGGCCCAGATTCCGACGAATGGCTCGAGGCCATAAAATCCGAGAGAGGATCCATGTATAAAAACAAAGTATAGACTTTGAAAGAACTACTTGATGGTCGTAAGGCTGTTGGGTACAGATGGATTTTAAAAGGGAAGACAGATAATGATGGTAAGTATCACCATTAAGAAAGCTCGACTTGTCGTTAAGATGTTTTCCGACAAGTTCAAGGAGTTGACTACGATGAGATTTCCTCACTCGTAGCGATGCTAAGAGTCTGTTGGAATTATATTAGCAGTTACTGCATTATTTATGAAATCTTGCAGATAGGATGTCAAAACATTGTTTCCTCGACGATTTTCTTGAGGAAAGGTTGTATGTGATACAACCAGAAGATTTTGTCAATCCTGAAAAATGCTAACAAGTATGCAAAGCTCCAGCAATCCTTCTAAGGACTGGAGTAAGCATCTCGGAGTTGGAATGTACGCTTTGATAAGATGATCAAAGATTTTGGGTTTATACAAAGTTTATGAGAAACTTGTATTTCCAAAGAAGTGAGTGGGAGCACTATAGAATTTTTGATGAGTATATGTTGTTAACATATTGTTGATCAGAAATGATGTAGAATTTCCGAAAGCATCCAGGGTTATTTGAAAAGTGTTTTTCAATGGAAAACCTGGATTAAGCTACTTGAACATTGAGCATCAAGATCTATAAGGATAGATCAAAAACGCTTAATAGTACTTTCAAATGAATACATACCGTGACAAGATTTTGAAGGAGTTCAAAATAGATCAGCAAAGAAGGAGTTCTTGGCTGTGTTACAAGGTGTGAGTATTGAGTAAGACTCAAGACCTGACCACGGCAGAAGAGAGAGAAAGGACGAAGGTCGTCCCCTATGCTTTAGACATAGGCTCTACAGTATGCTATGCTGTGTACCGCACCTGAAGTGTGCCTTGCCATGAGTTAGTCAAGGGGTACAATAGTGATCCAGGAATGGATCACATGACAGCGGTCGAACTTATCCTTAGTGACTAGTGGACTAAGGAATTTTCTCGATTATGGAGGTGGTAAAAGAGTTCGTCGTAAAGGGTTACGTCGATGCAAACTTTGACACTAATCCGGATGACTCTGAGTAGTAAACCGCATTCGTATAGTAGAGAAGTTTATTGGAATAGCTCCAAGTAGCGCGTGGTAGCTGCATCTACAAGATGACATAGAGATTTGTAAAGCACACACGGATCTGGAAGGTTCAGACCCGTTGACTAAAAACCTCTCTCACAAGCGAGATATGAATAAACCCCATGGGTGTTGGATTCATTACAATCACATAGTGATGTGAACTAGATTATTGACTCTAGTGCAAGTGGGAGACTGTTGGAAATATGCCCTAGAGGCAATAATAAAATGGTTATTATTGTATTTCCTTGTTCATGATAATTGTCTATTGTTCATGCTATAATTGTATTAACTGGAAACCGTAATACATGTGTGAATACATAGACCACAACATGTCCCTAGTAAGCCTCTAGTTGACTAGCTCGTTGATCAATAGATGGTTATGGTTTCCTAACCATGGACATTGGATGTCATTGATAACGGGATCACATCATTAGGAGAATGATGTGATGGACAAGACCCAATCCTAAGCATAGCACAAGATCGTGTAGTTCGTTTGCTAAGAGCTTTTCTAACGTCAAGTATCGTTTCCTTAGACAATGAGATTGTGCAACTCCCGGATACCGTAGGAATGCTTTGGGTGTACCAAACGTCACAACGTAACTGGGTGGCTATAAAGGTGCACTACAGGTATCTCCGAAAGTGTCTGTTGGGTTGGCACGAATCGAGACTGGGATTTGTCACTCCGTATGACGGAGAGGTATCTCTGGGCCCACTCGGTAATGCATCATCATAATGAGCTCAATGTGACTAATGAGTTAGCCACGGGATCATGCGTTACGGAACGAGTAAAGAGACTTGCCGGTAACGAGATTGAACGAGGTATTGGGATACTGACGATCGAATCTCGGGCAAGTAACATACCGATTGACAAAGGGAATTGTATACGGGATTGATTGAATCCCCGACATTGTGGTTCATCCGATGAGATCATCGTGGAACATGTGGGAGCCAATATGGGTATCCAGATCCCGCTATTGGTTATTGGCCGGAGAGATGTCTCGGTCATGTCTGCATGGTTCCCGAACCCGTAGGGTCTACACACTTAAGGTTCGGTGACGCTAGAGTTGTTATGGGAAATAGTATGTGGTTAACGAAGGTTGTTCGGAGTCCCAGATAGGATCCCGGACGTCACAAGGAGTTCCGGAATGGTCCGGAGGTAAAGATTTATATATGGGAAGTCATCATACGGTCACCGAAAGTATTCGGGGGTATGCCGGTATTGTACCGGGGCCACCGAAGGGGTTCCGGGGGTCCACCGTGAGGGTCCACCTGCCCCAGAGGGCCTTATGGGCTGTAGGTGGAAGGGAACCAGCCCCTAAGTGGGCTGGGCACCAACCTCCCCCTAGGGCCCATGCGCCTAGGGTTGGGGGAAACCCTGGAGGGGGCGCCCCCTTGACTTGGGGGGCAAGCCACCCTCCCTGGCCGCCGCCCCTCCCACAAGATGGGATCTAAGGGGCCGGTCCCCCTCTCCCTTGCCTTGTATATAGTGGAGGGGTGGGAGGGCAGCCGCACCCATGGCCTGGCGCAGCCCTCTCCTCCTCCAACTCCTCCTCCTCCGTAGTGCTTAGCGAAGCTCTGCCGGAGAACCACGAGCTCCATTGCCACCATGCCGTCGTGCTGCTGGAGTTCTCCCTCAACTTCTCCTCTCCCCTTGCTGGATCAAGAAGGAGGAGACGTCCCCGGGCTGTACGTGTGTTGAACGCGGAGGCACCGTCCGTTTGGCGCTAGATCGGATCTTCCGCGATTTGAATCGCTGCGAGTACAACTCCATCAACCGCGTTCTTGTAACGCTTCCGCTTAGCGATCTTCAAGGGTATGAAGATGCACTCCCTCTCTCTCGTTTCTAGCATCTCCTAGATTGATCTTGGTGACACGTAGGAAAATTTTGAATTATTGCTACGTTCCCCAACAAGCTGGACGCCGAGAAGCTGGTGAAGGAGGGGCCGCCACAAGGCAAGGAGCATCGCCACCCCGAGATGTATTATAACAGCGTCCTAAAGGGTTCTCGCCTTGTGTCGGAGGAATGTACTAAGGATGATTCGAATGAATGTACTCATGCGATCCTGTAATATGAAATGAGTTCATTTGTGCTATGCAACGCTTGTGAATTTAAAATATTACCTTCTGTGCGGCCGTTTATAAAATCTGAGAGTTGGCTAGTCGTCGGCTTCTGCCCCCATGTAACTAGTACTGAGGTGTTCGAGATAAACCTGAGCACTCTTTATCCCAATTTTGGGTCCTTCGAGGGAGGTGTTCAGCACAACGAACCAGGCAATCGGACGATAAGGCTTTATCACTCTCACTTAGCCATAGAAGTCTACAATTTTAAATTTTGCGAAGTCCCTAGTATTCGGAAGGCCGAATTTGGGGCGCTATATACGCCTAAGTCGGGCAAGGCCGACTCCTCGCCCGAAGCGGAAAAAGTTTTAAGGACTTATGACCTCTCGAACAGCGACCAGCTCTCGCCTTATCATGACAGTCAGTTTACGGCTTTCTCTACCGAGGTGCTCGACCGGAAGAACCGGGACACAATCGCAGTAGTTCTCCCAGCGCTACCTTAGCCGATATTGCAGAACTTAAGGTACCAAAACATGGGAGCCGGGCAAACCCAACTATTGACCCAAGACATGATTCGGAGCTGATGCATATAATGCTATAAGTTCGGGGTGCCGCACTGTCGAAAGTGTTCGGACTTCTCACGCCGTATTATTGGGTATACTGAAGCCCCTGGCGTACTAGTCGTACCAGAATGTACGGGTGCAAGTTGTCGTAAATAAATAGACAAGAAAAAAGAAGGGTAATGCAATTATAGACTAATGCTATGCATTGTTATTGAAATAATACGTCGAAGCGTACTGATACAAGTAGTGCAATAAGCAAAAAATAGGACTATTTGACATATCCTATCCAAGGGCAAGTTGCGTATGGGTATTTAAAAATGGGTACTTCGATTGTTATCAGAGACCACCTGGGGATTCCCTTGTACGTCTTAGCTTCTGGCCTCCTTGGTTGTTCCTTCCCGTAATGTGTCCAGCAATCAGACTGCCGGAAAGGGCTTCCAGAGAATAATAAGGTCCTGAAAGAGAGGAAATGATAAAGGTATACAGCCCCTTAGGCGGTTGAGCCGCATTGTGGGACGTGCCCTGGTCGTGCCCCCGCCTGTGCCCATGGTATTTTTAGTGCGTAATTATGTACGCGCGGCACAGATTACGTTGATTGACTGGGACTTGGACGGGGGCCGAATTGCTAGGCAAGCTCTGAACGTGCCAGGCGATCTTGTTGCAGGTTACTCCGGACTCGCTTGAAGGTGTACGGGGGCTTTATCGCCGAATTGGCGGTTTGCCTTAAAAGGCTGCTTTGTGCCTCCGCTGCGAGGGCCGCAGTGTGCTCCTCCGTGCGGAGCGAGCGTTCTGTGTTTCCATTGATTGTTATAACCCCACGAGGTCCTGGCATTTTGAGCTTGAGGTATGCATAATGCGGTACCGCATTGAATCTCGCAAATGCGGTTCGCCCGAGCAGTGTGTGATAGCCACTGCGGAACGGGACGATATCGAAGATTAACTCCTCGCTTCGGCAGTTGTCCAGAGATCCGAAGACCACTTCCGGTGTGATTGAGCCCGTGCAATGGGCCTCCACACATGGGATGACACCTTTAAAGGTGGTTTTAGTGGGTTTGATCCTCGAGGGGTCTATACCCATTTTGCACACTATATCCTGATAGAGCAGGTTCAGGCTGCTGCAGCCATCCATAAGGACTCGAGTGAGGTGAAATCCGTCAATGATGGGATCAAGGACCAGTGCGGCAGATCCGCCATGACGGATACTAGTGGGGTGGTCCCTGCGATCGAAGGTGATCGGGCAAGAGGACCATGGGTTGAACTTTGGGGCGACTGGCTCCATCGCATAGACGTCCCTTAGTGCACGTTTCCGTTCCCTCTTGGGAATGTGGGTTGCATATATCATGTTCACCGTTTTCACTTGTGGAGGGAACCTCTTCTGTCCTCCTGTGTTCGGCGGCCGGGGCTCCTCCTCGTCGTCGCTATGCAGCCCCTTGTCCCTGTTTTCGGCATTCAACTTGCCGGCCTACTTGAACACCCAGCATTCTCTGTTGGTGTGATTGGCTGGCTTATCGGGGGTGCAGTGAATTTGACACGAGCGATCGAGTATGCGGTCCAAACTGGACGGGCCCGGCTTGCTTCTTTTGAACGGTTTCTTCCGCTGACCGGATTTAGAGCCGTTGAATCCGGCATTGACTGCCGTGTCCTCGGCGTTGTCGCCGTTGTTGTGGCGCTTGTGTCTATTACGACGCGGTCTGCCGTTAGTATCCTTTGTATCTGAAGTGCCATGACTTCTTGATGTGTTGTTGCTGCGAGCCAGCCAGCTGTCTTCGCCCACACAAAAGCGGGTCATGAGTGTCGTGAGGGCTGTCACAGACTTCCGCTTCTCCTGGCCGAGGTGCCGGGCGAGCCACTCGTCACGAATGTTATGCTTAAATGCCGCTAAGGCCTCTGCATTCGAACAGTCGACAATTTGGTTTTTCTTAATTAGGAACTGGGTCCAGAATTGCCTGGCCGATTCCCCTGGCTGTTGAGTTATATGGCTTAAGTCATCAGCATCCGGTGGCCGCACATAAGTGCCCTGGTAGTTGTCAAGGAATGCATCTTCCAAATCCTCCCAACTGCCAACGGAGTCTGCTGGCAAGCTATTCAGCCAATGCCGAGCTGGTCCTTTGAGTTTTAGTGGGAGGTACTTGATGGCATGTAAATCATCACCGCGAGCCATGTGGATGTGGAGGAGGAAATCCTCGATCCATACCGCGGGGTCTGTTGTACCATCATATGATTCAATATTTACGGGCTTAAAACCCTCTGGGAACTCGTGATCCATTACTTAATCAGTGAAGCATAGGGGGTGTGCGGTGCCTCTGTGCCGGGCTATATCACGACGCAGTTCATATGAGTCTTGTCTGCTGTATTCGGCCCGGCCGGATTTGCTTTTAGTGTATCCGGCGTGACGGTCATCGTCCCGCGTTGGTGCGCGCCCCCGTGATCCGTAGATCGATCTTGCATGTTTTGCCTTGTTTTCCAATACGTCTTGCTGGTCCCGCGTGTTGCCCCGGGCCTTGGTATTTTTGTTTGATTGGCGGCGGGGTGCGGGCTGGACTTCGGGCTAAAATGCCTCTCTGTCTCGGCCATGAGGTGGCCGATCAGCTTCATCATACGCTGGTGATGTAGGTTTCAATGCTTCCTCCTCGAGTTGAGGTAGCAACCTACGCTTTGGATAAATCTTGGTTGGGCGCTCGAGTTCATATTCCTCGGCTGCCAGGACTTCAGTCCATCTATCCGCTAGCAGATCTTGATCAGCTCGAAGCTGTTATTGCTTTTTCTCCAGGCTGTTCGCTGTGGCTATAAGCCGGCGCTTGAAGCGCTCCTGCTCGACGGGATCCTCAGGCACGACAAATTCTTCGTCGCCGAGGCTCACTTCGTCTTCGGAGAGAGGCATGTAATTGTCATCCTCTGATTCTCTGTTTGCTACCTGTTCCGGAGGGCTAGCTTGCTCATCCTCCCGCTCGAGGTCTGGCTGGAGGGGATTATCGTCGTCTTCGGCACTATCCGGAGCGTTATTGTCTCTTGTGCCGGTATCGCTACTTTTTCTATGGCGAGACTTAGAGCGGCGCCGCTGACGTCGGTGCTTGGGTTGCTTCTTGGAGGGATTATCCTCCGTTGTCTTGTCGCCATCCCCTTCTTTGGGGGTGTGCACCATGTATATGTCATACGATGAGGTGGCCGTCCAGCGCCCTATGGGCAGTGGTTCTTGTTCGTCTCCTGCATCGTCGTCCATACCGTCGATGTCTTTGGAGCCGAAGTCGAGCATGTCGGTTAAATCGTCGACAGTGGCTACTAAGTGGGTGGTGGGTGGGGCGCGAATTTCTTCGTCGTCCGCATCCCATTCTAGCCGGACATAGTTCGGCCAAGGGTCTCCCGACAGGGAGAGAGACTTCAACGAGTTTAGTACGTCGCCAAAAGGCGAGTGCTGAAAGATATCCGCGGAGGTAAACTCCATGATCGGTGCCCAATCGGATTTGATGGGCACGGACACAAGCAGCTCGGAGTCCGTAGCTGGGGACGAAGCCAATGGTTCAGCAACACGGGTCTCGTTGGAGGTAAGGTCAGTATTCGGCACTATCGCCGCTGATTGTGCGGCCTCCGTGGCGGGGTCCATCCACCCGTCCACAGATGGCACAATTTGTTCCGGATTGAGGGCCGGAGTAGTTGCAGGTGTGATCTCCCGAACACAGTCCGACGGCAGAGCTAAATCATGCTCGTCGTGATTGTGCGGCGCACCTTACATGGGCTCAAATCCGTCGAAGATCAAGTCTCCGCGGATGTCGGCAGTATAGTTCAAGTTTCCAAACCTGACCTGATGGCCAGGGGCGTAGCTATCGATCTTCTCTAGATGGCCAAGCGAGTTAGCCCGCAGTACGAAGCCCCCGAATATGAAGATCTGTCCTGGGAGGAAAACCTCACCCTGGATCGCATCGTTGCCATCGAGTTGTTCGATGATCGAAGGAGCCATCAAGCCTTATGGTGACGGCATAGTGGAACTCTCGATGAAAGCACCAATGTCGGTGTCAAAACCAGCAGATCTCGGGTAGGGGGTCCCGAACTATGCGTCTAAGGCGGATGATAACAGGAGGCGGGGGACACAATGTTTACCCAGGTTCGGGCCCTCTCGATGGAGGTAATACCCTACTTCCTGCTTGATTGATCTTGATGATATGAGTATTACAAGAGTTAATCTACCACGAGATCATAGAGGCTAAACCCTAGAAGCTAGCCTATGGTATGATTGTTGTTGTTGTTGTTGTTGTTGTTGTCCTATGGACTAAACCCTCCGGCTTATATAGACATCGGAGGGGGCTAGGGTTACACAGAGTCGGTTACAAGGGAGGAGATCTACATATCCATATTGCCAAGCTTGCCTTCCATGCCAAGGAGAGTCCCATCTGGACACGGGACGAAGTCTTCAATCTTGTATCTTCATAGTCCAACAGTCCGGCCGAAGGATATAGTCCGGTTGTCCGAGGACCCCCTAATCCAGGATCCATCACCGGCGACCCCTTGGCCTGAGCACCAGGGCGTGCTCTCCGCTGACCGCCTCCCCCGCGGCCGGCGCCTTCTCCAGCACTCTCTCTGGCACCGTTGCCGATTCGGTGGCCGGAGTGGCCTGTGGCTCCACCACCGGCGGCGCCTCGCTCGTCGGTGCCTGAGGCGCCCCCTCCGGCGCCGTCTGCGGCGCCTCCTCCAAGACAGCGTCACCGCCGCCTCCGTCGGCCCCCGTCCGCTCGACCACATCGGTCCGCGGCGGGGTATCGTCCCCAACGACCACAACCTCCCTGTCGAGGTCCATCACATCTACACGACCTGGCTCCGGCCACGCCGCCCGGCACCACTGCAGCAGCAACTCGCGTCAGCACCCCCAACGCCGCCTCGCGCCCGGCAATTTAAGAAATGCAAAAGATGAAACTTACCCGCACGGCGCCCTGCGCCGACGTTGGCGGCTATCTCCTCCCCTCTGTCGTGGGCCGCGGGCTCCTCCGAGTCGGCCCACACCACCTGCGTCGGCGCCCGGTCGTAAGGATGCCGGATGGCATTCAGAAGCACCTCCCGCGTCGCATCGGGGCGAATAAGAAGATGGGCGGTAGCAAAATATGGAGACCAGGGACTCACCACGGATGCCGGGTTCGCCTGGCTATACGGAGCTTTCCCGAACCCCCAATCGTCCCACAGGTTGGCCTTGGAGATATCTTTGACCCGGCGGGCGACTTGGTCCACCCCCAGCCGCAAGTTCAACATGCGGTTGGAGTCCTGAAGCCCGGTCATCTCGCCGATGACATGGTTGCGCCGTTGCAGTGGCAGCACTCGGCGAACGATGAAGGTGGTGATGAGGTCGTTGCTGGTGAGCCCTTCCCGCTCCTTCATCACCGACACCCGCTCGCACAGGTTGAGCACCTCCTGCGACGGACGCTTGGGGTAGTAACGCCAATTCTGCTTCACCCACGGTGGCGAGTTGACGAACGGCGGCAGATTGATGCGGTCCGCACCGAGGTTGCGGACGTAGAAGAAAGAATTCTGCCATTTCTTGGCAGAATCCTCCAGTGGCATCTTGGGGCCATCAGCGCCCGACTGCTTGGAGATGACGGCGGCCCCGCAATCAGACATCTCTCTGGCCCTTGGCCCCTGCCGCGTCAAGGAAAAGAAGTGCACCCAGAGGTCGACCGATGGCTTGACCCCCAGGTACCCCTCGCACAGGGTGACGAAGACCGAAAGCTGCACGATGGCGCCCGCGCCAAGATGATGGGGCTGGAGCCCGAAGAACTCCAGGAAGTCAGGGAAGAAGGTGCTCGCGAGAAGGCCGAACCCGCATTTGAAGTGCGGGAAGAAGACCATGCGCTCTGTGCCCTCGGGCCGCGGCTCCCGCTCGCCCTACGGCAGGCGCACAGCGACCTCCGTCTCCCCCAGCAGGCGCCTGGTGGTGCGGAGGTAGGCGACGTCGTCCAAGGTGACTGTCGAGCCCATCCACGACCTAACGGCAGCGCCGTCGACGAAGACGAAGGAAAGGAAGAAAGAAGAACGGCAATGAAGCTCTGCTCAAAGTAATGGGCGTTGCAGCACGCGTCGGTCGCAAGGAGCAGAGGAAGGTTGAAGAAGCAGGGGAGTGCGAGCGAGAATGGTTTCCGCTGCTCCCCTCCCCCCAATTTATAACCCACCGTTCGAACGTGGGGAAGTGGGATCGTTTGCGCTCGCCCGTCCCACTTCCCTGCAATAACTGCGCACGTACATGCGCAATAACTGCCTTGAGAATGGCAACTGACTTGCGGACGCTGCAATAAATCCACGTGCGTGGGCCGAGGGCGCGCGACCGTGGCCCCCAGCGCGACGCCCTGTCATGTCGCGCGCGTGGCCTGTCAGGCCCCTCCGGCTTTCGGGCGCCATGTGGCGCCCACGTGAAGCCCAAAAGATTGGCTCAAGATTCGACGAACTCTTTGGTTTCCCGCCATTGTCGGGGTGCCGCGATCCGGCTTCCGGAAGCCGGCACACAGTGGGTGTTGCTGGACCCGGCGGTCACAAAATTAGCCTCCTCAAAAGGGGTGAAATTGCGAAGGCCCTCCCATCTGAAGATGGCGGACCTTCACAGCTTCGGGGACTACTGTCGGGGGGATGAACCCCGGGCAGGCAACGGAACCTGAATCCTTTTCAAAAACGACGGGGCCAGCATCGCCCCTCAAGCCGGCACGTGCTTGGCCGGGTTGCTCAACCCGGCCAAGCCCCTCGTCCCGGCCCAACTCTCCAACCCGGACGAAATCCTCAACCCGGCCCCAACGACCAGCTCAAGACAGCCGAACCCGGCACGTCAAGACTTCCCCAACAAGCCAGCTCCACCCTTCGCGCGTTCCTCAACCCAGCCACGGGTCAGCTCCCGTCCTATCCTAGTCGTACGATGGGACAAGTCTCCATCTACTGATGACCGAGGCCGGTCCCGCCAGGCCAGGCCTTCGGTGTCAGCCGGGTCCAGACCGAGGTCCGGATCCACCCGCTCCTCCTCCTCGTCCCGGTCGACGGTGCCGGACCGGCTCCTCCGGAACGCGGCGCCCTCTTTGGACGCGGCATCCGCCGCCGCCAGTGCCAACGAGATCGGCGACCTGAAAACCAAGACAGAGTAAATTCGCAAGAGCCAAGCAGAGCCACTCGGCCACTCGGATTCAAGCAAGGAAGAAACTCACCCAGGCACCACCGGAACGGTGGACCTCGCCGGCCTCTCCTGCGGAGCGCTGCGCCTCCTCTTGGCGGGCGGCTTCGCGCCCCCGGCAGGGTTCACCGCGCGCTTCACGGCCAGGGCCCGCGGCGCGACGTTGTCCATCCCGTGCGACCGGCTCACCGCTGGCGCCCCCCAGATGACCCGGCCGGCCGCGCCGCCCCCTCCTCTGCCCGGCACCACTACATCAGCAACTCGCATCAGCACCCCCAACGCCACCTCGCGCCCGGCAATTTGAGAAATGCAGAAGATGAAACTTACCTGCACGGCGCCCTGCACCGACGTCGGCGGCTGCCTCCTCCCCTCCGCCGTGGGCCGTGGGCTCCTCCGAGTCGGCCCACACCACCTGCATCGGCGCCCGGTCATAAGGATGTCGGATGGCGTTCAGAAGCACCTCCCGCGTCGCGTCGGGGCGAATAATAAGATGGGCGGCAGCAAAATATGGAGACCAGGGACTCACCACGGGTGCCGGGTTCGCCGGGCAATACAGAGCTTTCCCGAACCCCCAATTGTCCCGCAGGTTGGCCTTGGAGATATCGTTGACCTAGCGGGCGACCTGGCCCGCCCCAGCTGCAAGTTCGACATGCGGTTGGGGTCCTGAAGCCCGATCATCTCGCCGATGAGATGGCTGTGCCGTTGCAGCGGCAGCACTCGGCGGACAATGAAGGCGGTGATGAGGTTGGCGCCGGTGAGCCCTTCCCGCTCCTTCATCACCGACACCTGCTCACACAGGTTGAGCACCTCTTGTGATGAACGCTTGGGGTAGTAACCCCAATTCTCCTTCGCCCACGGCGGCGAGTTGACGAACGGCAGCAGATTGATGCGGTCCGCGCCGAGGTTGCAGACATAGAAGAAAGAATTCTGCCATTTCTTGGCAGAATCCTCCAGCGACATCTTGGGGCAGTCAGCACCCGACCGCTTGGAGACGACGGTGGCCCCGCAATTAGACATCTCTCCGGCCCTCGGCCCCTGCTGCTTCAAGGAAAAGAAGCGCACCCAGAGGTCGATCGATGGCTCGACCCCCAGGTACCCCTCGCAGAGGGTGACGAAGCCCGAAAGCTGCACGATGGCGCCCATGCCAAGATGATGGGGCTGGAGCCCGAAGAACTCCAGGAAGTCGCGGAAGAAGGTGCTCGCGGGAAGGCCGAACCCGCGCTTGGTGTGCGGGAAGAAGAACACGCGCTCCGTGCCCTCGGGCCGCGGCTCCCGCTCGCCCTGCGGCAGGCGCATGGCGACCTCTGTCTCCCTCGGTAGGCGCCTGGTGGTGCGGAGATAGGCGACGTCGTCCAAGGTGACTGTCGAGCCCATCCACGAGCCCGACGACAGCGCCATCGACGAAGATGAAGGAAAGGAAGAAAGAAGAACGGCGATGAAGCTCTGCTCAAAGCAATGGCCGTTGCAGCACGCGGAGGTCGCAAGGAGCCGAGGAAGGTTGAAGAAGTAGGGGAGTGCGAGCGAGAATGGTTTCCGCTACTCCCCTCCCCCCAATTTATAACCCATGGTTCGAACGTGGGGAAGTGGGATCGTTTGCGCTCGCCCGTCCTACTTCCCCGCAATAACTGCACACGTACGTGCGCAATAACTGCCTTGAGCGTGGCAACTGACTTGCGGACGCCACAATAAATGCGCGAGCGTGGGCCGAGGGCGCGCGGCCGCGGGCCCCAGCATGTCGCCTTGTCCTGTCGTGCGCGTGGCCTGTCAGGCCCCTCTGGCTTCCGGGCACCACGTGGCGCCCGCGCGAAGCCCAAAAGATTGCCTCAAGATTCGACGAACTCTTCGGTTTCCCGCCCCTGCTGGGGTGCCCGCAATCCGGCTTCCGAAAGCTGGCACACAGTGGGTGTTGCCGGACCCGGCGGTCACAAAATTCGCCTCCTCAAAAGGGGGGAAACTGCGAAGGCCCTCCCATCCAAAGATGGCGGACCTTCACAGCTTCAGGGACTACTGTCGGGGGGATGAACCCCGGGCAGGCAATGGAACCCGGATCCTTTTCAAAAACGACGGGGCCAGCATCGCTCCTCAAGCCGGCACGTGCTTGGCTGGGTTGCTCAATCCGGCCAAGCCCCTCAACCCGGCCGAACTCCTCAACCCGGCCCCAGCGACCAGCTCAAGACAGCCGAACCCGACACGTCAAGACTTCCCCCAACAAGCCAGCACCACCCTTGGCGCGTTCCTCAACCCGGCCACGGGTCAGCTCCCGTCCCATCCCAGCCGTACGATGGGACGAGTCTCCATCTACCGATGACCGAGGCAACAGTGCCCCGCCCATGCCTCTGGTCAGCCGAGGCGTGGCAACAGTGCCCCACCTACCCACTAACCAGGGCCGGCGTGGCAACAGCGCCACTGTAGCAGACTCGACTCGGCCACTCCCTGACGATCGACAAGACAGCGAACAGTGCCCCTAGGCACGCGGGGCCCGCGCCTGGAGAACCCGGCGAGCCCTGACACCCGGAGGGTCCCAGCGCCGGCTTCCCGGACGATGACAATCCGGCCCCACTGCCTTGTAACATTACCATTGTACCCCTGGGGGTTGGCCTGTAAAACCCCCCAGGAGCCCTCATGCATACAGGCAAGCGACTCACTCACGCACGACGAGAACCACGCACACTCCAGATCAACTAGACTAGCCACACCTAGAGAAGGAGCATCCTAAGCCCTGGCCAGCTTCCCTTCTTCCTCAATACAGCTCTAGGAGCAACTCTGTACTGATTCATATCAACTACGCTATGCAGGACTAGGGGTGTTATCTCTCCGGAGAGCCCCGAACCTGGGTATGTCTTGCGTCCCACGCTCGCTCATCCCGACCTCGCCTCTGGAGCCCACCAGTGTCCTCAAGCCTCCTCCTATCTTTAGCCATCCCTTGGCATCTGCAGTGCGCCCACCACGACAAATGTGGAATAGTTTCGCAACTCACGCCACCTGGAACACCATAGCGTAATGGTGTGTTCGAACATCTTAACCGTACTTTTTTAGATATGGTGCGATATATGATGTCTCTTACCGATTAACCACTATCGTTTTGGGGTTATGCATTAGAGACAGTTGCATTCACGTTAAATAGGGCACCATCTAAATCCGTTGAGACGACACCGTATGAACTGTGGTTTAGCAAGAAACCCAAGTTGTCGTTTCTTAAGTTTGGGGCTGCGATGCTTATGTGAAAAGGCTTCAACCTGATAAGCTCAAACCCAAATCAGAGAAATGTGTCTTCATAGGATACCCAAAGGAAAATGTTGGGTACATCTTCTATCACAGATCCGAAGGCAAGATATTCATTGCTAAAACTGGATCCTTTCTAGAGAAGGAGTTTCTCTCGAAAGGAGTGAGTAGGAGGAACGTAGAACTTGATGAGGTAATTGTACCTGCTCCCGAATTGGAAAGTAGTATATCACAGAAAACAGTTCCAGTGATTCCTACACCAATTAGAGAGGAAGCTAATGATAGTGATCATGAAACTTCAGATCAAGTTGCTATTGAACCTCGTAGGTGAACCAGAGTAAGATCTGCACCAGAGTGGTACGGTAATCCTGTTCTGGACGTCATGTTACTAGACCATAACGAACCTACGAACTATGAGGAAGAGATGATGAGCCCAGATTCCGCGAAATGGCTTGAGGGCATGAAATCTGAGATGGGATCCATGTATGAGAACAAAGTGTGGACTTTGGTTGACTTGCCCGATGATCGGCAAGCCATCGAGAATAAATGGATCTTCAAGAAGAAGACTAACGCTGATGGTAATGTTACTGTCTACAAAGCTCGACTTGTTGCAAAAGGTTTTCGACAAGTTCAAGCAGTTGACTACGATGAGACCTTCTCACCCGTAGCGATGCTTAAGTCTGTCCGAATCATGTTAGCAATTGCCGCATTCTATGATTATGAAATTTGGCAAATGGATGTCAAAATGGATTTCTAGAAGAAGAGTTGTATATGATGCAACCGGAAGGTTCTATCGATCCAAATGATGCTAACGAAGTGTGCAAGCTCCAGCGATCCATTTATGGACTGGTGCAAGCCTCTTGGAGTTGGAATAAACATTTTGATAGTGTGATCAAAGCATATGGTTTTAAACAAACTTTTGGAGAAGTCTGTATTTACAAGAAAGTGAGTGGGAGCTCTGTAGCATTTCTAATATTATATGTGGATGACATATTGTTGATTGGAAATGATACAGTATTTCTGGATAGCATAAAAGGATACTTGAATAAGAATTTTTTAATGAAAGACCTCGGTGAAGCTGCTTATATATTGGGCATCAAGATCTATAGAGATAGATCAAGACGCTTAATTGGACTTTCACAAAGTGTGGACTTTGGTTGACTTGCCCGATGATCGGCAAGCCATCGAGAATAAATGGATCTTCAAGAAGAAGACTGACGTTGATGGTAATGTTACTGTCTACAAAGCTCGACTTGTCGCGAAAGGTTTTCGACAAGTTCAAGGTGTTGACTACGATGAGATTTTCTCACTCGTAGCGATGCTTAAGTCTATCCGAATCATGTTAGCAATTGCCGCATTTTATGAAATCTGGCAAATGGATAACAAAACTGCACTCCTTAATGGATTTATTAAAGAAGACTTGTATATGATGCAACAGAAGGTTTTGTCAATCCTAAAGGTGCTAACAAAGTGTGCAAGCGCCAGCGATCCATCTATGGACTGGTGCAAGCATCTCGGAGTTGGAATATACGCTTTGATGAATTGATCAAAGCATATAGTTTTATACAGACTTGCGGTGAAGCCTGTATTTACAAGAAAGTGAGTGGGAGCACTACAACTTTTCTGATAAGTATATGTGAATGACATATTGTTGATCGGAAATGATGTAGAATTTTCTGGAAAGCATAAAGGAGTGTTTGAAAGGAGTTTTTCAAAGAAAGACCTCGGTGAAGCTGCTTACATGTTGAGCATCAAGATCTACAGAGATAGATCAAGACGCTCGATAAGTTTTTTTAGTGAGTACATACCTTGACAAGTTTTTGAAGTAGTTCAAAATGGAACAGTCAAAGAAGGAGTTATTGCCTATGTTCCAAGGTGTGAAGTTGACTGAGACTCAAAGCCCGACCACGGCAGAAGATAGAGAGAGAATGAAAGTCATTCCCTATGCCTCAGTCATAGGTTCTATAAAGTATGCTATGCTATGTACCAGACCTATTGTGTACCTCACCATGAGTTTGGCAAGAGGGTACAATAGTGATCTAGGAGTGGATCACTAGACAGCGGTCAAAACTGTCCTTAGTGGAATAAGGAAATGTTTCTCGGTTATGGAGGTGACAAAGAGTTCATCGTGAAGAGTTACCCGATGCAGGCTTTGACACCGATTTGGATGACTCTAAGTCTCGATCTAGATACATATTGAAAGTGGGAGCAATTAGATAGAGTAGCTTCGTACAGAGTATTGTAGACATAGAAATTTGCAAAATACATAAGGATCTGAATGTTGCAGACCCGTAGACTAAAATTTCTCTCACAGGCAAAACATGATCATACCTTATTACTCTTGGGTGTTAATCACATAGCGATGTGAACTAGATTATTGACTCTAGTAAACCTTTTGAGTGTTGGTCACATGGCGATGTGAACTATGGGTGTTAGTCACATAAAGATGTGAACTATTGATGATAAATCACATGGCGATGTGAACTAGATTATTGACTCTAGTGCAAGTGGGAGACTGAAGGAAATATGCCCTAGAGGCAATAATAAAGTTGTTATTTATATTTCCTTATATCATGATAAATGTTTATTATTCATGCTAGAATTGTATTAACCAGAAACTTGGTACATGTGTGAATACATAGACAAAACAGAGTGTCCCTAGTATGCCTCTACTTGACTAGCTCGTTAATCAAAGATGGTTAAGTTTCCTAGCCATAGACATGTGTTGTCATTTGATGAACGGGATCACATCATTAGGAGAATGATGTGATGGACAAGAACCAGCCGTTAGCTTGGCATAATGATCGTTTTGTTTTATTGCTATTGCTTTCTTCATGACTTATACATGTTCTCTGACTATGAGATTATGCAACTCCCGAATACCGGAGGAACACATTGTGTGCTATCAAACGTCACAACGTAACTGGGTGATTATAAAGATGCTCTACATGTGTCTCCGATGGTGTTTGTTGAGTTAGCATAGATCAAGATTAGGATTTGTCACTCCGTGTATCGAGAGGTATCTCTGGGCCCTCTCGGTAATGCACATCACTATAAGCCTTGCAAGCAATGTGACTAATGAGTTAGTTGCGGGATGATCCATTACGGAATGAGTAAAGAGACTTGCCGATAACGAGATTGAACTAGGTATGATGATATCGATGATCGAATCTCGGGCAAGTAACATACCGATGACAAAGGGAACAACATATGTTGTTATGCGGTTTGACCAATAAAGATCGTCGTAGAATATGTAGAATAGAGGGACAGTGCTATCCCCAGCCCACCAGGGTTCAAGTCCTGTTGCTCGAATTATTCCTGGATTATTTTTCAATTCAGAGCCAGAGCTCAGATCTCATCGATCACTGGCCTGTTCTTCGCACAGATGCCATTTATTTTGTGTAGAATTCGAGAGCCAACTCCGGATAACTGCATCTTTACCGCCACGATATTGAAGCCTCTTGTAGTTGCCGCAGCGAGGGAGTCTGTTGGCTTTTCTGACAATTTAGTAGAACATTATTCTGATACTTTCAAACTTAATAGTCTACCGAACTGCAAAGCAAGCATTGGAATCAAAATCATTGGAATTTCATAGAAAGCTTATGTGCTTTGACTCCTTCACTATATAACTTGGTTGTCTCCCCACAGACAATGCTTGAGAAATGTATGTTAGTTTGGTATGAATAATGAATGAGGTTCGCTTAATTTCTTCTGTCGGGAATTTGGAGGCGGAACGGTTCATCCGATTTTATAATTCTACCAGGTTCTTCCTTCCTTTCTTCTCCCTTTGTTCTCCTAATTGTTTCTTCTTCACGTAATCGCATAATCACGATACTTCCATGTACAACTACTAGCACATTTTCTATGATCTATCAAAACAAAAGCTCCTCGTGATTTAAGCATACAAGGTTCACATTAGATTAGTGCACTATTTGGGAGGAACTAAACTAGAAGCACATGGATGAAGGTTGTTGATTCATGAATTTAAACAAGGCAATACTTCAACCAATGAATGTACAAGCAATGCACATCTGTAATTATGATAGGTTGGATCAGGTATTGTGCTTTTGCTTGCCAAATCTATTGCATGGTTCAACTAATGACGAAACCTGGAAAATAAGAATGTTTCCCTACCAATAAACAAATCCTTTTATCAAAAAAATAAACTCCTTCCAGAAAGAAATTCTTGTGGATGATTTATGAGCTCCAGGAGTTACCTAATGTGCAGTCATAGGTAGTGAAGACCCAAACATTCCATTTTCATGTCCTTGCTGTCAGCCAACTCCTGTAAGGCTGGAACACATGAAGAAAAAGAACCATCCTGAACACCAGATGCAGTATTTTTTATATAATCAGTAATATGAAGATAATGTAGTCCCATTATCTACCTGAAGTTCATTTTGGTTTTTCCTTCTCGAGTGTGATTTCAACGAGCTGAATATTTCCCTGTAGTGAATCAACCTTGCAAGAGGGGAGGAAAGAGTAGCCATCCAAAAGCTTCAAACCCCACTTCACCATAAAAAATTCTGTCCCATAAATCCCGGTTCATAAAATGCGTTTCCAAAAACGTCTATGGAGTACATCATAAAGAAGGCACAGAGCAATAAGATACAACACAATTAGTGCACAGAGAAATACACGAGGATAAGACTGCCTAGCTAGGGAACTTGCACAGGGCTGCAATGCAGTTCTACACCTGAAATAGCAGACCATCCATTCCATAAACAGACAATTTGCCCATATGTTGGATCTTTCTGATACTGCAGCATATAGGCAAATTACAGGACGAGACAAAAGCAAGACCTAGAACTACAATCTATGTAGAGTGCTTCTTTCATTTTTTCGAAGCAAGCTTGGCAATGACCTCATTCAAAATAGAGGGGTAAGTCATCATTAAATGCCCCCATCCATTAGTTGACATTACCCTTTTCAAACAGGAGGAAGATTGAGCTTGAATAAAATTGAAGCACGCCATCTTCAACCCGCTGCAGTCGTGCTGCTCGGCCAGAACAAGAGTGGCCGCCACTGAGCTCACACCTATGTCCTCAGACAACCGCTTTTCACATATGAACTTGAGGTGTTGGAGGTCATATCTGTCTGCCGCTGTAAATAAGCCTCGCAGCCATTGTAGCCGCATTTCATCCTCTTCTTGTCCTTGTTCCACATCTTGTGCTTCCTCCAGCATGCCTTCCTTCTCCATCTCAGGAAAAGAGTCTGTGTAGATGAATCTAAGCAGAGCCCTGAACACTTTTGCTTCCATGTCTTCGATCCGTATGACACTGGACGTGGTGCCCTCCTTCATGGGGCCAAAGAGCTGCGCCATGAAGACCGTCGACCGGGCAGCAAGCACGCACCGGTGTGCAGCGAATGTCTCGCCGCTGACCTCGAACGTCACATCAGCACCCACCTTACTTTCAAGGAGAGTGTTAAAATGCTGGCATATGTAGCGATGCGGGGCAGTGCCACCAGCGGCGTCATCCTCCGCGCTACATACCATGATGTCGCAGCGGATGGTGAAACCATCACGCTTCATATTCTCCGATCGTTCAAGGGCGTCTTTCCTCATGAACTTGCGGTGGCCCCGCGAACCGCCATGGGGGAAGCTGCACGTCTCGGTCCCAAGAATGTACACCAGCTTCTGCCTCTCGGCCTGGTCGATGAAACTGAGACTGAACTTGGCCTCCACGGCATTGTTGAGGTAGTCGTCGAGGCGGCAGACGTAGAGAGAGACGAAGTCGGCGCAGCTTGGACTGTCGCCGTTAGGGAAGAGCTCGATCTGCCACGTGTGGCATCCGACCCTGAAGGGCCGGGAGATGATGCTCTCCCCGGTGGGCGCCTTCTCCTTGGCGCCTGAGTAGCCCTGGACCACGAGTAGGTGGTGGCCGCAGTCGGCGCTGGTTTCGCAGGCCGACCCGGCGCAAGGGGGGCACAGATCGACGCCGTCGACGACCGACACGCCGGCGAACGACGACATGGCGTCGACGAATCTGCGAGGTTGATCGATCGAAGATGTTGGCACTCCAAGCTTGGTTCGGAGCTGGGGATTTGAGATCGACGGGCTGATGGTCAAACCTGGTCGCGGTCCGCGCGGAGTCTCGGTCATGTCTACATAGTTCTCAAACCCATAGGGTCTGTGCGCTTAACGTTCGATGACGATTTATATTATGAGTTATGTGATTTGATGACCCAAGTTTGTTCGGAGTCCCAGATGAGATCACGGACATGATGAGGAGTCTCGAAATGGTCGAGAGGTACAGATCGATATATTGGAAGGCTATATTCGGACATCGGAAAGGTTCCGAGTGATTCGGGTATTTTTCGGAGTACCGGAGAGTTACGGGAATTCGCCGGGGGAAGTAGTGGGCATAGATCGAGATTAGGATTTGTTGAGTTGGCATCACATCATTCTCTAATGATGTGATCCCGTGTATCGAGATTAGGATTTGTTGAGTTGGCATCACATCATTGTATGCCCACATCATCCGTGTATAATCACAATGTAACTAGGTGATTATAAAGATGCTCTACAGGTGTCTCTGATGGTGTTTGTTGAGTTGGCATAGATCGAGATTAGGATTTGTCACTCCGTGTATCGGAGAGGTATCTTTGGGCCCTCTCGGTAATGCACAGCACTATAAGCCTTGCAACAAATGTGACTAATGAGTTAGTTGCGGGATGATGCATTACGGAACGAGTAAAGAGACTTGCCGGTAATGAGATTAAAGTAGGTATGATGATACCGACGATCGAATCTCGGGCAAGTAACATACCGATGACAAAGGGAACAACGTATGTTGTTATGCGGTTTGACCGATAAATATCTTGGTAGAATATGTAGGAGCCAATATGAGCATCCAGGTTCCGCTATTGGTTATTGACCAGAGATGTGTCTCGGTCATGTCTACATAGTTCTCGAACCCGTAGGGTCCGCACGCTTAACGTTCGATGACAATTTGTATTATGAGTTATGTGATTTGATGTACCGAAGTTTGTTCAGAGTACCGGATGAGATCACGGACATGACGAGGAGTCTCGAAATGGTCGAGAGGTAAAGATTCATATATTGGAAGGTTGCATTCGGATATCGGAATGGTTCCAAGTGATTCGGGCATTTTTCCGGAGTACCAGGAGGTTACCGGAACCCCCCGGGGAAAGATATGGGCCTTATGGGCCATAGGAGGGAGGCTAACCAGCCCACAAGGGGCTGGTGCGCCCCCCACAAGGGAGGAGGCCGAATTGGACTTGGGAAGGGGGCGCCACCCCCTTTCCTTCTCCTACTCCCTCTCCTTCCCCTTTTCCCCCTCCGGTAGAAGGAAAAAAGGGTGGGGCCGAATCCTACTAGGACTGGAGTCCTAGTAGGACTCCCCTCTCCCTAGCGCGCCCCTTGTTGGCCGGCCTCCTCCTTCCCTCCTTTATATACGGGGGCAGGGGGCACCCCAAAGGCACACCAGACAATCTCTTAGCCGTGTGCGGTGCCCCCTCCACTGTTCAACACCTCGGACATATCGTCGTAGTGCTTAGGCGAAGCCCTGCGCCGGTAACTTCATCATCACCGTCACCACACCGTGGTGCTGACGAAACTCTCCCTCGGCCTCAACTGGATCAAGAGTTCGAGGGACGTCATTGAGCTGAATGTGTGCAGATCACGGAGGTGTTGTGCGTTCGGTACTTGGATCGGTTGGATCGTGAAGACGTTCGACTACATCAACCGCGTTACTAAACGCTTCCGCTTTCGGTCTACGAGGGTACATAGACACACTCTCCCCGCTCGTTGCTATGCTTCTCCTAGATAGATCTTGCGTGATCGTAGGCAAAAAATTTGAAATACTACGTTCCCCAACAGCATCTACATCAACTCTATTGCCCTTCCGATGAAGCGTGAGTAGTTTACCACAGACCTACGGGTCCATAGCTACTAGCTAGATGGCTTCTTCTCTCTCTTTAATTCTCAATACCATGTTCTCCTCGATGTTCTTGGAGATCTATCCGATGTAATATTCTTTTGCGGTGTGTTTGTCGAGATCTGATGAATTGTGGATTTATGATCGGCTTACCTATGAATATTATTTGAATCTTCACTGAATTCTTATATGCATGATTTGATATCTTTGTATTTCTTTTCGAGTTATCGGTTTGGTTTGGCCAACTAGATTGGTTTTTCTTGCAATGGGAGAGGTACTTAGCTTTGGGTTCAATCTTGTGGTGTCCTCAGCCAGTGACAAAGTAGGGGTAGCGAGGCACGTATTGTATTGTTGCCATCGAGGATAAAAAGATGGGTTTACATCATATTGCATGAGTTTATTCCTCTACATCATGTCATCTTACTTAAAGCATTGCTCTGTTCTTTATGAACTTAATACTCTAGATGCAGGCAAGAGTCGGTCAATGTGTGGAGTAATAATAGTAGATGCAGGCAGGAGTCGGTCTACTTGACACGGACGTGATGCCTATATTGCATAATCATTACCTTGGATATCGTCATAACTTTGCGCTTTTCTATCAATTGCTCGACAGTAATTTGTTCACCCACCGTATTATTTGCCTTCATGAGAGAAGCCTCTAGTGAAACCTATGGCCCCCGGGTCTATTTTCCATCATATTAGTTTCCAATCTACTATTTTGCAATCTTTTACTTTCAGATCTATATACCAAAAAAACCAAAAATATTTACTTTATCTTTTGTTTAGTTTTATCTATCTCTATGAGATGTCACTTTTGCAAGTGACCGTGAAGGGATTGACAACCCCTTTATCACGTTGGGTGCAAGTGTTTGATTGTTTGTGCAGGTATTGGTAATTTGTGCGTTCTTCTCCTACTGGATTGATACATTGGTTCTCTAATTGAGAGAAATACTTATCTTTATTTTGTTGCATCACCCTTTCCTCTTCAAGGGAAAAACCAACGCAAGCTCAAGAAGTAGCAGAGACCATAGTTCATATTCGGTGCTATGTTGAGTAAGGACGGATGAATGTAAAGAATAACATGTTGTAATAAAGTCAACCTTATAAGTAGAATATTAAAAATATTTTCTAGGTCTAGTAGATTAATTATCCGGTTTGTATACTAACTTGGCAATTTTTCTATAAGACATGTGATATTAGGACCTTGAGTTAAGGTTTTAAACGTGGCATTTTTAGTTGGTATAAAATACTACGATATCCAATCAATTTGTGTGCGATACTATATGAGATATGTTGAATTAACGTTTTTAATTGTGTCGTCATTTTCCAATGAAATAAAAGGTTACATTTTAATAGTTACTTATTTGGGTCAGCTAGACAATTTATCCAGTGTATCGACCAAGTCATCAATTTTGTTGTAGTAATATTATATTAGGATGTTGACTTAAAGTTCTAATTTTATTGTGGCCAGATTAGTCATTTGTATACAATATTCCTAACAAAGGTCTCATACAATCACATGTATATGTAACAATAACATCAATCTTTTATTTATGCCGGCGATGATGTTGAACGCCATCGATGGACTTGTGAGCAGATGCGGATATCATGCTAGAATAATCAAAATTCTTGTCCAACACAAATTGTTATTAGTCTATGTGAGAAGAAGCACTCACAAATTTTTTCAAATAATTAGTACTCAGTTTAGCTATGCGTGTAGCCAACTGTATCATTCTTTTTTTAAGGGTCAAGTGTGTCCTTCCTAATTAGTCATTATAAGTCAGATACGTGAGATGCAACTAAAAGAAAGATACGTGAGATGTAGTAGTTTTTTATGTTTCTTTGGAGGGGATGTGAGATATAGTAGGTTTTTTTTTTTTGAAGGGACACGTAGATAGATGTATGGTGCATAAGCAAGATCATCCGCTGAGTTGTAATTTTTTTATTTGCAGAGAGTGTTTTCTTTTGGTTAATTAAGTCATACATGTAGGGTATATTTCACAACTAATTGTTAGCTTTGGGTCCATCAGTGTTACGTGCAGTCACGTAAATCTAATGGTTATATTTTTAATGATCCACCAAATTAATGGAAGGATGTCTCTAATTTTTTATGAGATTTTATAGCCTATTTTTCTTTTTTCTGGTTAGCCCATCAAGTTTTTTTTAATATATAAGGATAGATGTGTTGACATGAGGGAGCCCATAAACATCCTTACAATAAGCCTCTTGTACATGCATTTAAAAAATAATAATCATAAGGATGATGACGTAGCAAGCTTATATGTGCTAACAAAATAAGATCACCTATGATAATGCATTATCAATATGGCAAAATGTAAAAGTTGTAGAATAATCACAAGAAAATAATCTTGAGAATCGCTACCGTTTAAAAACTTCGCAAGTACTGTTTAGGAGAATATCTATAGAAATATTAAGCTCCCATGACTTGAAGCGTTCTGATGCTTCGGGAGTTGTGGGGTCACTGAGGGGGCCGTCCTGTAAGGTTGTGTCAGTTTAGTTTTATCTATCCTTCTCTTTTTTTCACATTTTAATTCTTGAGTGCTTATTAAAATTTGTGAACATTAAAAAATGTTTCTTAAAAATTCAGATTTTTTTCAGATTCATTAATATTTATTACTCCCTTCGTCCATTTCAGATTCAAAAATGCATTAGGCCCTATATATATGGATAGAGGGAGTACATTAACAGATATTTTAAAGTTCGTGGTCATCTTTAAAGTTTGTGAACATTTTTAAAATTTGAAAACTTATTTAAAGTAGATACTGAAGTTAATATTGCAAGTTTTCAAAAGATTGTTCTTCATGTTCTCTCCCCTGTGTACCTTATTTAGAATCTCATAGAGATGTATAACACAGAGTTTGTGCTCATATTCACTGAACACTGGCTAAACAACTTTAATCAGCCCTTGCATAAACATATATCATTACAACATCATAACTAGTTGATGATGGACAAGTTGTAACTAAAGACGCTCACGCTAAAGCAAAATTGCTTAGCAGTGGTGGCACAAAATAGCTACCCGTGGCGGGCGCCCGCCACTGGTATTTAGGTTACCATTGGCGGGCCTAAAGTACCACCCTCCACTGGTAATCTAAATACCAATGATGGATGTTGGACCCGTCACTTGTATTTAGGACACCAATGGTGGGCGTAGTTTTGTGCCCGCCAGTGCTAAGGTTTACAGGAACCCGAAAAAAAACAGGATGGGCCGGGAAAGCCCGCACCCATGGGGTCATCAACATCCATGTGTGTAGGGGATGCCCATGACGTAGCCACCATAGCCTCGTCATCGTTGTAGCGGACGCCACTAACAAGCATGATGTCATTGTAGCCAGCCACTGCCGACGTGCACTGCTGTTGTCGGTGCCCACAACAGCATCCGGCAGCCGCTGACCGGCATGAACATCATATCAATTTCACATTCACAATGAGTAATGTTTTGATTTCACATTTATTTCAAAAACTAATACTATGTCCATTCACAGGGAACGGACAACAGTAGCAATATAGATCAAAGAATCCATGTGAATTTTGAAAACAAGTTTTGCATTAACTGAATACTAGCAGCAGCAACCTAGCAGCAATCTATTTCAAAAACCTAAAACTAGATGCAATTACATACCTTTCCTGGCGTGGAGGGATCGCATGCTCTGCTGGATTCTTGGTCAATCGATGTGGATATGTACAGGCGACTTGTTCAAGCATAGATTGCTCTGATGTAATCATGCATGCTATATATTAATTTGATCCTGCCGTCCCACATACATACGTACGGGTAGCAGGCTGTGTCCAGATATATACACGCGCTCTGCAGGCTGCCCACACCACAAAGACTTGTTCCTACACCCAATCATGTGTATCTAGACATACATATATGTATGGCAAGATCTCCCTATAAATACTAGCCTTCTTCACTCCTTAAACATCGCACAGTTCAAGCAGCGCTAGCATAGCAACCAATTCCAAAGCTCGACTGCTTGCTAATTTACTCTAGCGAGGAGAAAACAAAGAGACATGGCCATTCGAGTGTTGCTCCTTGCAGGAGCTCTCCTGGCCTTTGCATGCTCGCATGGCGCCACCGCCTCCGATCCCAGCCATCTCCAGGACTTCTGCGTCGCTGACAAGACATCTCCAGGTACAACATACACACTGATAAAGTCCATATAACTGTAGTTAAGCTTAAGCAATCACTCAATTAGACTATCTTATATGAATGCATCTACCTACGCAGTGCGTGTCAACGGACTGGCTTGCAAGGCCGCGAAAGAGGTCGTCGTCGAGGACTTCTACTTCTCCGGCCTCCACGTGGCGGGCAACACGACGAACAAGCAGGGCTCAGCGGTGACCGCCGTCAACGTCGCGCAGATCGGTGGACTGAACACCATGGGTGTCTCCCTCGTCCGCATCGACTATGCACCGTTCGGCCTCAACCCTCCCCACACGCATCCGCGTTCCACTGAGATTTTGACCGTGCTAGAGGGTTGCCTGCACGTCGGTTTCGTGACGTCGAACCCCGAGAACAAACACTTTGAGAAGGTTCTCAACAAGGGAGATGTGTTTGTGTTTCCTAAGGGCCTCGTTCATTACCAGTACAACAACAGGACTACTGGTGCAGTAGCTATTGCGGCGCTGAGCAGCCAGAACCCTGGAGTGATCACGATAGCCAACGCGGTGTTTGGAGCCGAGCCTTCCATCCCGGCCGGTATTACTACCAAGGCCTTCCAAGTGGAGAAGAGCACGGTGGATTGGATCCAGGCACAGTTCTAAGTTTGTGTTCCCACGGGTGTGTTGTCGAGTCGATTGGTACTGCTTTGTGTTTAGACTCAAATTTGCATTGCATTACATTCTTTCTATAATATTGTAAGTCGAGGATTGTGTCCTCATTGGTGTGTTTTTTCCTGTTTAAAAAATGTTGATGTGTTGTGGGACACACCCCTATTATTTATTTCTAAAAGTAAAAATTGTTTTATCTTGTGTAATGTTTTTTCACGGGAAGTAATTCTTTATCTTATATGATGTTTTTTGAAGGGTTATCTTGTGTGATTTTTTTTAGAACTTATCTTGTGTAATGTTGATGTGTCGTGGGGCACCCTATTGTTTATTCCAAAGGAAAAAAGTATCTGCGAACCAACCTGTGGTTGGATGGTTAGAGGGACAGTGCTATCTCCAGCCCACCAGGGTTCAAGCCCTGTTGCTCGCATTATTCCTGGATTATTTTTCAATTCAGAGACAGAGCTCAGATCTCATCGGTCACTGGCCTGTTCTTCGCACAGATGCCATTTATTTTGTGTAGAATTCGAGAGCCAACTCCGGATAACTGCATCTTTACCGGCACGATATTGAAGCCTCTTGTAGTTGCCGCAGCGAGGGAGTCTGTTGGCTTTTCTGACAATTTAGTAGAACATTATACTTTCAAACTTAATAGTCTACCGAACTGCAAAGCAAGCTTTGGAATCAAAATCACTGGAAGTTCATAGAAAGCTTATGTGCTTTGACTACTTCACTATATAACTTGATTGTCTCCCCACAGACAATGCTTGAGAAATGTATGTTAGTTTGATATGAATAATGAACGAGGTTCGCTTAATTTCTTCTGTCGGGAATTTGGAGGCGGAACGGTTCATCCGATTTTATAATTCTACCAGGTTCTTCCTTCCTTTCTTCTCCCTTTGTTCTCCTAATTGTTTCTTCTTCACGTAATCGCATAATCACGATACTTCCAGGTACAACTACTAGCACATTTTCTATGATCTATCAAAACAAAAGCTCCTCGCGATTTAAGCATACAAGGTTCACATTAGATTAGTGCACTATTTGGGAGGAACTAAACTAGAAGCACATGGATGAAGGTTGTTGATTCATGAATTTAAACAAGGCAATACTTCAACCAATGAATGTACAAGCAATGCACATCTGTAATTATGATAGGTTGGATCAGGTATTGTGTTTTTGCTTGCCAAATCTATTGCATGGTTCAACTAATGACGAAACCTGGAAAATAAGAATGTTTCCCTACCAATAAACAAATCCTTTTATCAAAAAAATAAACTCCTTCCAGAAAGAAATTCTTGTGGATGATTTATGAGCTCCAGGAGTTACCTAATGTGCAGTCATAGGTAGTGAAGACCCAAACATTCCATTTTCATGTCCTTGCTGTCAGCCAACTCCTTTAAGGCTGGAACACATGAAGAAAAAGAACCATCCTGAACACCAGATGCAGTATTTTTTATATAATCAGTAATATGAAGATAATGTACTCCCATTATCTACCTGAAGTTCATTTTGGTTTTTCCTTCTCGAGTGTGATTTCAACGAGCTGAATATTTCCTTGTAGTGAATCAGCCTTGCAAGAGGGGAGGAAAGAGTAGCCATCCAGAAGCTTCAAACCCCACTTCACCATAAAAAATTCAATCAAGTGATGACCACTGCACAAAAGAATCGAGACGATATATTAGGTGAGTAGCTCCCAGCAGTTTTATCTTAGAGGAGAAGACTGAAGAATTTATTGGAACCTGCGATTGTGGTCTGTGGTAATGAATAGCGCCCCAGGAGGATGGTAACTGTTGCGAAGAGATCATCAAATTCTTACCAAAATAGATGCAAAACTTGTCTCTGCTGTATTATGAAACAACAACCATAGCAAAGAAGATAAGAATTTTATGATGAATATAATGTAAAGAAAAAGTGTACCCAAGCAGCTAGGAGAAGGTTCTTAGGCACTGGACCAAGATTTTCACATTATCATTGTCACTGTAACAACAACTCTTGGAGACCCCTGTTTTGTCTTCCAAATTCTTTCCCATAAATCCCGGTTCATAAAATGCGTTTCCAAAAACGTCTACGGAGTACATCATAAAGAAGGCACAGAGCAATAATATACAACACAATTAGTGCACAGAGAAATACACGAGGATAAGACTGCCTAGCTAGGGAACTTGCACAGGGCTGCAATGCAGTTCTACACCTGAAATAGCAGACCATCCATTCCATAAAGAGACAATTTGCCCATATGTTGGATCTTTCTGATACTGCAGCATATAGGCAAATTACAGGACGAGACAAAAGCAAGACCTAGAACTACAATCTATGTAGAGTGCTTCTTTCGTTTTTTCGAAACAAGCTTGGCAATGACCTCATTCAAAATAGAGGGGTAAGTCGTCATTAAATGCCCCCATCCATTAGTTGACATTACCCTTTTCAAACAGGAGGAAGATTGAGCTTGAATAAACTTGAAGCACGCCATCTTCAACCCGCTGCAGTCGTGCTGCTCGGCCAGAACAAGAGTGGCCGCCACCGAGCTCACACCTATGTCCTCAGACAACCGCTTTTCACAGATGAACTTGAGGTGTTGGAGGTCATATCTGTCTGCCGCCGTAAATAAGCCTCGCAGCCATTGCAGCCGCATTTCATCCTCTTCTTGTCCTTGTTCCACATCTTGTGCTTCCTCCTGCATGCCTTCCTTCTCCATCTCAGGAAAAGAGTCTGTGTAGATGAATCTAAGCAGAGCCCTGAACACTTTTGCCTCCATGTCTTCGATCCGTATGACACTGGACGTGGTGCCCTCCTTCATGGGGCCAAAGAGCTGCGCCATGAAGACCGTCGACCGGGCAGCAAGCACGCACCGGTGTGCAGCGAATGTCTCGCCGCTGACCTCGAACGTCACATCAGCACCCACCTTACTTTCAAGGAGAGTGTTAAAATGCTGGCATATGTAGCGAGGCGGGGCAGTGCCACCAGCGGCGTCATCCTCCGCGCTGCATACCATGATGTCGCAGCGGATGGTGAAACCATCACGCTTCATATTCTCCGATCGTTCAAGGGCGTCTTTCCTCATGAACTTGCGGTGGCCCCGCGAACCGCCATCGGGAAGCTGCACGTCTCGGTCCCAAGAATGTACACCAGCTTCTGCCTCTCGGCCTGGTCGATGAAACTTGTTGGGGAACGTAGTAATTTTTAAAAAATTCCTGCGCACACGCAAGATCATGGTGATGCATAGCAACGAGAGGGGAGAGTGTTGTCCACGTACCCTCGTAGACCGACAGCGGAAGCGTTATCACAACACGGTTGATGTAGTCATACGTCTTCACGATCCAACCGATCAAGTACCGAACGCACGGCACCTCTGAGTTCTACACACGTTCAGCTCGATGACGTCCCTCGAACTCCGATCCAGCCGAGTGTTGAGGGAGAGTTTCGTCAACACGACGGCGTGGTGACGATGATGATGTTCCACCGGCGCAGGGCTTCACCTAAGCTCCGCAACGGTATTATCGAGGTGTAATATGGTGGAGGGGGGCACCGCACACGGCTAAGAGATCTCAAGGATCAATTGTTGTGTCTCTGGGGTGCCCCCCTGCCCCCGTATATAAAGGAGCAAGGGAGGAGGAGGCCGGCCCTAGGAGGGGGCGCACCAAGTGTGGAGTCCTACTAGGACTCCCTAGTCCTACTAGGATTCCACCTCCCATATGGAATAGGAAAAGAGGAAGGGAAAAAGAGAAGGAAGGAAGGGGGCGCCCCCCTTCCCTAGTCCAATTCGGACCAGACCAACGGGAGGGGTGCGGCCACCCTTGAGGCCCTTTTTCTTCTTTCCCGTATGGCCCAATAAGGCCCAATACGTATTCCCGTAACTCTCCGGTACTCCGAAAAATACCCGAATCACTCGGAACCTTTCCGAAGTCCGAATATAGTCGTCCAATATATCGATCTTTACGTCTCGACCATTTCGAGACTCCTCGTCATGTCCCTGATCTCATCCGGGACTCCGAACTCCTTCGGTACATCAACATACATAAACTCATAATAAAATTGTCACCGTAACTTTAAGCGTGCGGACCCTACGGGTTCGAGAACTATGTAGACATGACCGAGACACGTCTCCGGTCAATAACCAATAGCGGGACCTGGATGCCCATATTGGCTCCCACATATTCTACGAAGATCTTTATCGGTCAGACCGCATAACCACATACGTTGTTCCCTTTGTCATCAGTATGTTACTTGCCCGAGATTCGATCGTCGGTATCTCGATACCTAGTTCAATCTCGTTACAGGCAAGTCTCTTTACTCGTTCCGTAACACATCATCCCGCAACTAACTTATTAGTCACAATGCTTGCAAGGCTTATAGTGATGTGCATTACCGAGTGGGCCCAGAGATACCTCTCCGACAATCGGAGTGACAAATCCTAATCTCGAAATACGCCAACCCAACAAGTACCTTTGGAGACACCTGTAGAGCACCTTTATAATCACCCATTTACGTTGTGACGTTTGGTAGCACACAAAGTGTTCCTCCGGTAAACGGGACTTGCATAATCTCATAGTCATAGGAACATGTATAAGTCATGAAGAAAGCAATAGCAACATACTAAACGATCGGGTGCTAAGCTAACGGAATGGGTCAAGTCAATCACGTCATTATCCTAATGAGGTGATCTCGTTAATCAAATGACAACTCATGTCTATGGCTAGGAAACATAACCATCTTTGATTAACGAGCTAGTCAAGTAGAGGCATACTAGTGACACTCTCTTTGTCTATGTATTCACACATGTATTATGTTTTCGGTTAATACAATTCTAGCATGAATAATAAACATTTATCATGATATAAGGAAATAAATAATACTTTATTATTGCCTCTAGGGCATATTTCCTTCAGTCTGCCACTTGCACTAGAGTCAATAATCTAGTTTACACAGTAATGATTCTTACACCCATGGAGCCTTGGTGCTGATCATGTTTTGCTCGTGGAAGAGGCTTAGTCAACGGGTCTGCAACATTCAGATCCGTATGTATCTTGCAAATTTCTATGTCTCCCACCTGGACTAAATCCCGGATGGAATTGAAGCGTCTTTTGATGTGCTTGGTTCTCTTGTGAAATCTGGATTCCTTTGCCAAGGCAATTGCACCAGTATTGTCACAAAAGATTTTCATAGGACCCGATGCACTAGGTATGACACCTAGATCGGATATGAACTCCCTCATCCAGACTCCTTCATTTACTGCTTCCGAAGCAGCTATGTACTCCGCTTCACATGTAGATCCCGCCACGACGCTTTGTTTAGAACTGCACCAACTGACAGCTCCACCGTTCAATGTAAATACGTATCCGGTTTGCGATTTAGAATCGTCCGGATCAGTGTCAAAGCTTGCATCAATGTAACCATTTACGATGAGCTCTTTGTCACCTCCATATACGAGAAACATATCCTTAGTCCTTTTCAGGTATTTCAGGATGTTCTTGACCGCTGTCCAGTGATCCACTCCTGGATTACTTTGGTACCTCCCTGCTAAACTTATAGCAAGGGACACATCAGGTCTAGTACACAGCATTGCATACATGATAGAGCCTATGGCTGAAGCATAGGGAACATCTTTCATTTTCTCTCTATCTTCTGCAGTGGTCGGGCATTGAGTCTTACTCAATCTCACACCTTGTAGTACAGGCAAGAACCCTTTCTTTGCTTGATCCATTTTGAACTTCTTCAAAACTTTGTCAAGGTATGTGCTTTGTGAAAGTCCAATTAAGCGTCTTGATCTATCTCTATAGATCTTAATGCCTAATATATATGCAGCTTCACCGAGGTCTTTCATTGAAAAACTCTTATTCAAGTATCCCTTTATGCTATCCAGAAATTCTATATCATTTCCAATTAGTAATATGTCATCCACATATAATATCAGAAATGCTATCGAGCTCCCACTCACTTTCTTGTAAATACAGGCTTCTCCAAAAGTCTGTATAAAACCAAATGCTTTGATCACACTATCAAAGCGTTTATTCCAACTCCGAGAGGCTTGCACCAGTCCATAAATGGATCGCTGGAGCTTGCACACTTTGTTAGCTCCTTTTGGATCGACAAAACCTTCTGGTTGCATCATATACAGCTCTTCTTCCAGAAATCCATTCAGGAATGCAGTTTTGACATCCATTTGCCAAATTTCATAATCATAAAATGCGGCAACTGCTAACATGATTCGGACAGACTTCAGCATCGCTACGGGTGAGAAGGTCTCATCGTAGTCAATCCCTTGAACTTGTCGAAAACCTTTTGCAACAAGTCGAGCTTTATAGACAGTAACATTACCATCAGCGTCAGTCTTCTTCTTGAAGATCCATTTGTTTTCAATGGCTTGCCGACCATTGGGCAAGTCAACCAAAGTCCATACTTTGTTCTCATACATGGATCCCATCTCGGATTTCATGGCTTCAAGCCATTTTGCGGAATCTGGGCTCACCATCGCTTCTTCATAGTTCGTAGGTTCGCCATGGTCTAGTAACATGACCTCCAGAACAGGATTACCGTACCACTCTGGTGCGGTTCTTGATCTAGTTGACCTACGAAGTTCAGTAATAACTTGATCTGAAGTTTCATGATCATTATCATTAACTTCCTCACTATTTGGTGTAGGTGTCGCAGAAACTGATTTCTGTGATGATCTACTTTCCAATAATGGAGCAGGTACAGTTATCTCATCAAGTTCTACTTTCCTCCCACTCACATCTTTCGAGAGAAACTCCTTCTCTAGAAAGGATCCATTCCTAGCAACGAATATCTTGCCTTCGGATCTGTGATAGAAGGTATACCCAGCAGTCTCTTTTGGGTATCCTATGAAGACACATTTCTCCGATTTGGGTTCGAGCTTATCAGGTTGAAGTTTCTTCACATAAGCATCGCAACCCCAAACTTTAAGATACGACAACTTTGGTTTCTTTCCAAACCATAGTTCATAAGGCGTCATCTCAACGGATTTTGATGGTGCCCTATTTAACGTGAATGCAGCCGTCTCTAAAGCATAACCCCAAAACGATAGCGGTAAATCAGTAAGAGACATCATAGATCGCAACATATCTAGTAAAGTGCGATTACGACGTTCGGACACACCATTACGCTGTGGTGTTCCGGGTGGCATGAGTTGCGAAACTATTCCGCATTGTTTCAAATGTAGACCAAACTCGTAACTCAAATATTCTCCTCCACGATCTGATCGTAGAAACTTTATTTTCTTGTTACGATGATTTTCAACTTCACTCTGAAATTCTTTGAACTTTTCAAATGTTTCAGACTTATGTTTCATTAAGTAGATATACCCATATCTGCTTAAATCATCTGTGAAGGTGAGAAAATAACGATATCCGCCAGGAGCCTCAATATTCATCGAACCACATACATCTGTATGTATAATTTCCAACAAATCTGTTGCTCTCTCCATAGTACCGGAGAACGGTGTTTTGGTCATCTTGCCCATGAGGCACGGTTCGCAAGTACCAAGTGATTCAAAATCAAGTGATTCCAAAATTCCATCAGTATGGAGTTTCTTCATGCGCTTTACACCGATATGACCCAAACGGCAGTGCCACAAATCAGTTGCACTGTCATTATTAACTCTGCATCTTTTGGCTTCAACATTATGAATATGTGTATCACTACTATCGAGATTCATTAAAAATAGACCACTCTTCAAGGGTGCATGACCATAAAAGATATTCTTCATATAAATAGAACAACCATTATTCTCTGATTTAAATGAATAACCATCTCGCATTAAACAAGATCCAGATATAATGTTCATGCTCAACGCTGTCACCAAATAACAATTATTTAGGTCTAATATTAATCCCGAAGGTAGATGTAGAGGTAGCGTGCCGACGGCGATCACATCAACTTTGGAACCATTTCCCACGCGCATCGTCACCTCGTCCTTAGCCAATCTCCGCTCAATCCGTAGCCCCTGTTTCGAGTTGCAAATATTAGCAACAGAACCAGTATCAAATACCCAGGTGCTACTACGAGCATTGGTAAGGTACACATCGATAACATGTATATCACATATACCTTTGTTAACCTTGCCATCCTTCTTTTCCGCCAAAAACTTGGGGCAGTTCCGCTTCCAGTGGCCAGTCTGCTTACAGTAGAAACACTCAGTTTCAGGCTTAGGTCCAGACTTGGATTTCTTCTCCTGAACAGCAACTTGCTTGCTGTTCTTCTTGAAGTTTCCTTTCTTCTTCCCTTTGCCCTTTTTCTTGAAACTAGTGGTTTTACTGACCATCAACACTTGATGCTCCTTTTTGATTTCTACCTCCACAGCCTTTAGCATTGCGAAGAGCTCGGGAATTGTCTTACTCATCCCTTGCATATTATAGTTCATCACGAAGCTCTTGTAGATTGGTGGCAGTGATTGAAGAATTCTGTCAATGACGCTATCATCCGGAAGATTAACTCCCAGTTGAATCAAGTGATTGTTATACCCAGACATTTTGAGTATATGCTCACTGACAGAACTATTCTCTTCCATCTTGCAGCTATAGAACTTATTGGAGACTTCATATCTCTCAATCCGGGCATTTGCTTGAAATATTAACTTCAACTCCTGGAACATCTCATATGCTCCATGACGTTCAAAACGTCGTTGAAGACCCGGTTCTAAGCCGTAAAGCATGGCACACTGAACTATCGAGTAGTCATCAACACGTGACTGCCAGGCATTCACAATGTCTGCAGTTGCTGGTGCAGGTGGTACACCTAGCGGTGCTTCCAGGACGTAATTTTTCTGTGCAGCAATGAGGATAATCCTCAAGTTACGGACCTAGTCCGTGTAATTGCTACCATCATCTTTCAACTTTGCTTTCTCAAGGAACGCATTAAAATTCAACGGAACAATGGCACGGGCCATTTATCTACAATTAACATAGACAAGCAAGATACTATCAGGTACTAAGTTCATGATAAATTTAAGTTCAATTAATCATATTACTTAAGAACTCCCACTTAGATAGACATCTCTCTAATCATCTAAGTGATTACGTGATCCAAAGCAGCTAAACCATGTCCGATTAACACGTGAGATGGAGTAGTTTCAATGGTGAACATCACTATGTTGATCATATCTACTATATGATTCACGCTCGACCTTTCGGTCTCTGTGTTACGAGGCCATATCTTTATATGCTAGGCTCGTCAAGTTTAACCTGAGTATTCCGCGTGTGCAACTGTTTTGCACCCGTTGTATTTGAACGTAGAGCCTATCACACCCGATTAACACGTGGTGTCTCAGCACGAAGAACTTTTGCAACGGTGCATACTCAGGGAGAACACTTTTATCTTGAAATTTTAGTGAGAGATCATCTTATAATGCTACCGTCAATCAAAGCAAGATAAGATGCATAAAGGATTAACATCACATGCAATCAATATAAGTGATATGATATGGCCATCATTATCTTGTGCTTGTGATCTCCATCTCCGAAGCACCGTGCTTGTGATCTCCATCTCCGAAGCACCGTGCTTGTGATCTCCATCTCCGAAGCACCGTCATGATCACCATCGTCACCGGCGCGACACCTTGATCTCCATCGTAGCATCGTTGTCGTCTCGCCAACTTATTGCTTTTACGACTATCGCTACCGCTTAGTGATAAAGTAAAACTATTACATGGCGATTGCATCTCATACAATAAAGCGACAACCATATGGCTCCTGCCAGTTGCCGATAACTCGGTTACAAAACATGATCATCTCATACAACACATTATATCACATCATGTCTTGACCATATCACATCACAACATGCCCTGCAAAAACAAGTTAGACGTCCTCTACTTTGTTGTTGCAAGTTTTACGTGGCTGCTACGGGCTTAGCAAGAACCGTTCTTACCTACGCATCAAAACCACAACGATAGTTTGTCAAGTTGGTGCTGTTTTAACCTTCGCAAGGACCGGGCGTAGCCACACTCGGTTCAACTAAAGTGAGAGAGACAGACACCCGCCAGTCACCTTTAAGCAACGAGTGCTCCGAACGGTGAAACCAGTCTCGCGTAAGCGTACGCGTAATGTCGGTCCGGGCCGATTCATCTCACAATACCGCTGAACCAAAGTATGACATGCTGGTAAGCAGTATGACTTATATCGCCCACAACTCACTTGTGTTCTACTCGTGCATAGCATCAACGCATAAAACCAGGCTCGGATGCCACTGTTGGGGAACGTAGTAATTTCAAAAAAATTCCTACGCACACGCAAGATCATGGTGATGCATAGCAACGAGAGGGGAGAGTGTTGTCCACGTACCCTCGTAGACCGACAGCGGAAGCGTTATCACAACGCGGTTGATGTAGTCGTACGTCTTCACGATCCGACCGATCAAGTACCGAACGCACGGCACCTCCGAGTTCTACACACGTTCAGCTCGATGACGTCCCTCGAACTCCGATCCAGCCGAGTGTTGAGGGAGAGTTTCGTCAGCACGACGACGTGGTGACGATGATGATGTTCCACCGGCGCAGGGCTTCACCTAAGCTCCGCAACGGTATTATCGAGGTGTAATATGGTGGAGGGGGGCACCGCACACGGCTAAGAGATCTCAAGGATCAATTGTTGTGTCTCTGGGGTGCCCCCCTGCCCCCGTATATAAAGGAGCAAGGGAGGAGGAGGCCGGCCCTAGGAGGGGCGCACCAAGTGTGGAGTCCTACTAGGACTCCCTAGTCCTAGTAGGATTCCACCTCCCATATGGAATAGGAAAAGAGGAAGGGAAAGAGAGAAGGAAGGAAGGGGGCGCCCCCCTTCCCTAGTCCAATTCGGACCAGACCAAGGGGAGGGGTGCGGCCACCCTTGAGGCCCTTTTTCTTCTTTCCCGTATGGCCCAATAAGGCCCAATACGTATTCCCGTAACTCTCCGGTACTCCGAAAAATACCCGAATCACTCGGAACCTTTCCGAAGTCCGAATATAGTCGTCCAATATATCGGTCTTTACGTCTCGACCATTTCGAGACTCCTCGTCATGTCCCCGATCTCATCCGGGACTCCGAACTCCTTCGGTACATCAACATACATAAACTCATAATAAAACTGTCACCGTAACTTTAAGCGTGCGGACCCTACGGGTTCGAGAACTATGTAGATATGACCGAGACACGTCTCCAGTCAATAACCAATAGCGGGACCTGGATGCCCATATTGGCTCCCACATATTCTACGAAGATCTTTATCGGTCAGACCGCATAACAACATACGTTGTTCCCTTTGTCATCAGTATGTTACTTGCCCGAGATTCGATCGTCGGTATCTCGATACCTAGTTCAATCTCGTTACCGGCAAGTCTCTTTACTCGTTCCGTAACACATCATCCTGCAACTAACTTATTAGTCACAATGCTTGCAAGGCTTATAGTGATGTGCATTACCGAGTGGGCCCAGAGATACCTCTCCGACAATCGGAGTGACAAATCCTAATCTCGAAATACGCCAACCCAACAAGTACCTTTGGAGACACCTGTAGAGCACCTTTATAATCACCCATTTACGTTGTGACGTTTGGTAGCACACACAGTGTTCCTCCGGTAAACGGGAGTTACATAATAGCAACATACTAAACGGTAGAACATGTATAAGTCATGAAGAAAGCAATAGCAACATACTAAACGATCGGGTGCTAAGCTAACGGAATGGGTCAAGTCAATCACGTCATTCTCCTAATGAGGTGATCTCGTTAATCAAATGACAACTCATGTCTATGGCTAGGAAACATAACCATCTTTGATTAACGAGCTAGTCAAGTAGAGGCATACTAGTGACACTCTGTTTGTCTATGTATTCACACATGTATTATGTTTCCGGTTAATACAATTCTAGCATGAATAATAAACATTTATCATGATATAAGGAAATAAATAATACTTTATTATTGCCTCTAGGGCATATTTCCTTCAAAACTGAGACTGAACTTGGCCTCCACGGCATTGTTGAGGTAGTCGTCGAGGCGGCAGACGTAGAGAGAGACGAAGTCGGCGCAGCTTGGACTGTCGCCGTTAGGGAAGAGCTCGATCTGCCACGTGTGGCATCCGACCCTGAAGGGCCGGGAGATGATGCTCTCCCCGGTGGGCGCCTTCTCCTTGGCGCGCGAGTAGCCCTGGACCACGAGCAGGTGGTGGCCGCAGTCGGCGCTGGTTTCGCAGGCCGACCCGGCGCAAGGGGGGCACAGATCGACGCCGTCGACGACCGACACGCCGGCGAACAACGACATGGCGTCGACGAATCTGCGAGGTTCATCGATCGAAGATGTTGGCACTCCAAGCTTGGTTCGGAGCTGGGGATTTGAGATCGACGGGCTGATGGTTAAACCTGGTCGCGGTCCGCGCGGAGTCTCGGTCATGTCTACATAGTTCGCAAACCCGTAGGGTCCGCGCGCTTAACGTTCGATGACGATTTGTATTATGAGTTATGTGATTTGATGACCCAAGTTTGTTCGGAGTCCCAGATGAGATCACGGACATGATCAGGAGTCTCGAAATGGTCGAGAGGTAAAGATTGATATATTGGAAGGCTATATTCGGACATCGGAAAGGTTCCGAGTGATTCGGGTATTTTTCGGAGTACCGGAGAGTTACGGGAATTCGCCGGGGGAAGTAGTGGGCATAGATCGAGATTAGGATTTGTTGAGTTGGCATCACATCATTCTCTAATGGTGTGATCCCGTGTATCGAGATTAGGATTTGTTGAGTTGGCATCACATCATTGTATGCCCACATCATCCGTGTATAATCACAATGTAACTGGGTGATTATAAAGATGCTCTACAGGTGTTTCCGATGGTGTTTGTTGAGTTGGCATAGATCGAGATTAGGATTTGTCACTCCGTGTATCGGAGAGGTATCATTGGGCCCTCTCGGTAATGCACATCACTATAAGCCTTGCAAGCAATGTGACTAATGAGTTAGTTGCGGGATGATGCATTACGGAACGAGTAAAGAGACTTGCCGGTAATGAGATTAAAGTAGGTATGATGATACCGACGATCGAATCTCGGGCAAGTAACATACCGATGACAAAGGGAACAACGTATGTTGTTATGCGGTTTGACCGATAAAGATCTTCGTAGAATATGTAGGAACCAATATGAGCATCCAGGTTCCGCTATTGGTTATTGACCAGAGATGTGTCTCGGTCATGTCTACATAGTTCTCGAACCCGTAGGGTTCGCACGCTTAACGTTCGATGACAATTTGTATTATGAGTTATGTGATTTGATGTACTGAAGTTTGTTCAGAGTACCGGATGAGATCACGGACATGACGAGGAGTCTCGAAATGGTCGAGAGGTAAAGATTCATATATTGGAAGGTTGCATTCGAACATCGGAATGGTTCCAAGTGATTCGGGCATTTTTCTGGAGTACCGGGAGGTTACCGGAACCCCCCGGGGAAAGATATGGGCCTTATGGGCCATAGGAGGGAGGCTAACCAGCCCACAAGGGGATGGTGCGCCCCCCACAGGGGAGGAGGCCGAATTGGACTTGGGAAGGGGGCGCCACCCCCTTTCCTTCTCCTACTCCCTCTCCTTCCCCTTTTCCCCCTTCGGTAGAAGGAAAAAAGGGTGGGGCCGAATCCTACTAGGACTAGAGTCCTAGTAGGACTCCCCTCTCCCTAGCGCGCCCCTTGTTGGCCGGCCTCCTCCTTCCCTCCTTTATATACGGGGGCAGGGGCACCCCAAAGGCACAACAGACAATCTCTTAGCCGTGTGCGGTGCCCCCTCCACTGTTCAACACCTCGGACATATCGTCGTAGTGCTTAGGCGAAGCCCTGCGCCGGTAACTTCGTCATCACCGTCACCACACCGTCGTGCTGACGAAACTCTCCCTCGGCCTCAACTGGATCAAGAGTTCGAGGGACGTCATCGAGCTGAACGTGTGCAGATCACGGAGGTGCCGTGCGTTCGGTACTTGGATCGGTTGGATCGTGAAGACGTTCGACTACATCAACCGCTTTACTAAACGCTTCCGCTTTCGGTCTACGAGGGTACATAGACACACTCTCCCCGCTCGTTGCTATGCTTCTCCTAGATAGATCTTGCGTGATCGTAGGCAAAAAATTTGAAATACTACGTTCCCCAACAGCATCTACATCAACTCTATTGCCCTTCCGATGAAGCGTGAGTAGTTTACCACAGACCTACGGGTCCATAGCTACTAGCTAGATGGCTTCTTCTCTCTCTTTGATTCTCAATACCACGTTCTCCTCGATGTTCTTGGAGATCTATCCGATGTAATATTCTTTTGCGGTGTGTTTGTCGAGATCTGATGAATTGTGGATTTATGATCGTCTTATCTATGAATATTATTTGAATCTTCACTGAATTCTTATATGCATGATTTGATATCTTTGTATTTCTTTTCGAGTTATTGGTTTGGTTTGGCCAACTAGATTGGTTTTTCTTGCAATGGGAGAGGTACTTAGTTTTGGGTTCAATCTTGTGGTGTCCTCACCCAGTAACAAAGTAGGGGAAGCGAGGCACGTATTGTATTGTTGCCATCGAGGATAAAAAGATGGGTTTACATCATATTGCATGAGTTTATTCCTCTACATCATGTCATCTTACTTAAAGCGTTGCTCTGTTCTTTATGAACTTAATACTCTAGATGCAGGCAGGAGTCGGTCAATGTGTGGAGTAATAATAGTAGATGCAGGCAGGAGTCGGTCTACTTGACACGGACGTGATGTCTATATTGCATAATCATTACCTTGGATATCATCATAACTTTGCGCTTTTCTATCAATTGCTCGACAGTAATTTGTTCACCCACCGTATTATTTGCCTTCATGAGAGAAGCCTCTAGTGAAACCTATGGCCCCCGGGTCTATTTTCCATCATATTAGTTTCCAATCTACTATTTTGCAATCTTTTACTTTCAGATCTATATACCAAAAAAACCAAAAATATTTACTTTATCTTTTGTTTAGTTTTATCTATCTCTATGAGATGTCACTTTTGCAAGTGACCGTGAAGGGATTGACAACCCCTTTATCACGTTGGGTGCAAGTGTTTGATTGTTTGTGCAGGTATTGGTAATTTGTGCGTTCTTCTCCTACTGGATTGATACATTGGTTCTCTAATTGAGAGAAATACTTATCTTTATTTTGTTGCATCACCCTTTCCTCTTCAAGGGAAAAACCAACGCAAGCTCAAGAAGTAGCAGAGACCATAGTTCATATTCGGTGCTATGTTGAGTAAGGACGGATGAATGTAAAGAATAACATGTTGTAATAAAGTCAACCTTATAAGTAGAATATTAAAAATATTTTCTAGGTCTAGTAGATTAATTATCCGGTTTGTATACTAACTTGGCAATTTTTCTATAAGACATGTGATATTAGGACCTTGAGTTAAGGTTTTAAACGTGGCATTTTTAGTTGGTATAAAATACTACGATATCCAATCAATTTGTGTGCGATACTATATGAGATATGTTGAATTAACGTTTTTAATTGTGTCGTCATTTTCCAATGAAATAAAAGGTTACATTTTAATAGTTACTTATTTGGGTCAGCTAGACAATTTATCCAGTGTATCGACCAAGTCATCAATTTTGTTGTAGTAATATTATATTAGGATGTTGACTTAAAGTTCTAATTTTATTGTGGCCAGATTAGTCATTTGTATACAATATTCCTAACAAAGGTCTCATACAATCACATGTATATGTAACAATAACATCAATCTTTTATTTATGCCGGCGATGATGTTGAACGCCATCGATGGACTTGTGAGCAGATGCGGATATCATGCTAGAATAATCAAAATTCTTGTCCAACACAAATTGTTATTAGTCTATGTGAGAAGAAGCACTCACAAATTTTTTCAAATAATTAGTACTCAGTTTAGCTATGCGTGTAGCCAACTGTATCATTCTTTTTTTAAGGGTCAAGTGTGTCCTTCCTAATTAGTCATTATAAGTCAGATACGTGAGATGCAACTAAAAGAAAGATACGTGAGATGTAGTAGTTTTTTATGTTTCTTTGGAGGGGATGTGAGATATAGTAGGTTTTTTTTTTTGAAGGGACACGTAGATAGATGTATGGTGCATAAGCAAGATCATCCGCTGAGTTGTAATTTTTTTATTTGCAGAGAGTGTTTTCTTTTGGTTAATTAAGTCATACATGTAGGGTATATTTCACAACTAATTGTTAGCTTTGGGTCCATCAGTGTTACGTGCAGTCACGTAAATCTAATGGTTATATTTTTAATGATCCACCAAATTAATGGAAGGATGTCTCTAATTTTTTATGAGATTTTATAGCCTATTTTTCTTTTTTCTGGTTAGCCCATCAAGTTTTTTTTAATATATAAGGATAGATGTGTTGACATGAGGGAGCCCATAAACATCCTTACAATAAGCCTCTTGTACATGCATTTAAAAAATAATAATCATAAGGATGATGACGTAGCAAGCTTATATGTGCTAACAAAATAAGATCACCTATGATAATGCATTATCAATATAGCAAAATGTAAAAGTTGTAGAATAATCACAAGAAAATAATCTTGAGAATCGCTACCGTTTAAAAACTTCGCAAGTACTGTTTAGGAGAATATCTATAGAAATATTAAGCTCCCATGACTTGAAGCGTTCTGATGCTTCGGGAGTTGTGGGGTCACTGAGGGGGCCGTCCTGTAAGGTTGTGTCAGTTTAGTTTTATCTATCCTTCTCTTTTTTTCACATTTTAATTCTTGAGTGCTTATTAAAATTTGTGAACATTAAAAAATGTTTCTTAAAAATTCAGATTTTTTTCAGATTCATTAATATTTATTACTCCCTTCGTCCATTTCAGATTCAAAAATGCATTAGGCCCTATATATATGGATAGAGGGAGTACATTAACAGATATTTTAAAGTTCGTGGTCATCTTTAAAGTTTGTGAACATTTTTAAAATTTGAAAACTTATTTAAAGTAGATACTGAAGTTAATATTGCAAGTTTTCAAAAGATTGTTCTTCATGTTCTCTCCCCTGTGTACCTTATTTAGAATCTCATAGAGATGTATAACACAGAGTTTGTGCTCATATTCACTGAACACTGGCTAAACAACTTTAATCAGCCCTTGCATAAACATATATCATTACAACATCATAACTAGTTGATGATGGACAAGTTGTAACTAAAGACGCTCACGCTAAAGCAAAATTGCTTAGCAGTGGTGGCACAAAATAGCTACCCGTGGCGGGCGCCCGCCACTGGTATTTAGGTTACCATTGGCGGGCCTAAAGTACCACCCTCCACTGGTAATCTAAATACCAATGATGGATGTTGGACCCGTCACTTGTATTTAGGACACCAATGGTGGGCGTAGTTTTGTGCCCGCCAGTGCTAAGGTTTACAGGAACCCGAAAAAAAACAGGATGGGCCGGGAAAGCCCGCACCCATGGGGTCATCAACATCCATGTGTGTAGGGGATGCCCATGACGTAGCCACCATAGCCTCGTCATCGTTGTAGCGGACGCCACTAACAAGCATGATGTCATTGTAGCCAGCCACTGCCGACGTGCACTGCTGTTGTCGGTGCCCACAACAGCATCCGGCAGCCGCTGACCGGCATGAACATCATATCAATTTCACATTCACAATGAGTAATGTTTTGATTTCACATTTATTTCAAAAACTAATACTATGTCCATTCACAGGGAACGGACAACAGTAGCAATATAGATCAAAGAATCCATGTGAATTTTGAAAACAAGTTTTGCATTAACTGAATACTAGCAGCAGCAACCTAGCAGCAATCTATTTCAAAAACCTAAAACTAGATGCAATTACATACCTTTCCTGGCGTGGAGGGATCGCATGCTCTGCTGGATTCTTGGTCAATCGATGTGGATATGTACAGGCGACTTGTTCAAGCATAGATTGCTCTGATGTAATCATGCATGCTATATATTAATTTGATCCTGCCGTCCCACATACATACGTACGGGTAGCAGGCTGTGTCCAGATATATACACGCGCTCTGCAGGCTGCCCACACCACAAAGACTTGTTCCTACACCCAATCATGTGTATCTAGACATACATATATGTATGGCAAGATCTCCCTATAAATACTAGCCTTCTTCACTCCTTAAACATCGCACAGTTCAAGCAGCGCTAGCATAGCAACCAATTCCAAAGCTCGACTGCTTGCTAATTTACTCTAGCGAGGAGAAAACAAAGAGACATGGCCATTCGAGTGTTGCTCCTTGCAGGAGCTCTCCTGGCCTTTGCATGCTCGCATGGCGCCACCGCCTCCGATCCCAGCCATCTCCAGGACTTCTGCGTCGCTGACAAGACATCTCCAGGTACAACATACACACTGATAAAGTCCATATAACTGTAGTTAAGCTTAAGCAATCACTCAATTAGACTATCTTATATGAATGCATCTACCTACGCAGTGCGTGTCAACGGACTGGCTTGCAAGGCCGCGAAAGAGGTCGTCGTCGAGGACTTCTACTTCTCCGGCCTCCACGTGGCGGGCAACACGACGAACAAGCAGGGCTCAGCGGTGACCGCCGTCAACGTCGCGCAGATCGGTGGACTGAACACCATGGGTGTCTCCCTCGTCCGCATCGACTATGCACCGTTCGGCCTCAACCCTCCCCACACCCATCCGCGTTCCACTGAGATTTTGACCGTGCTAGAGGGTTGCCTGCACGTCGGTTTCGTGACGTCGAACCCCGAGAACAAACACTTTGAGAAGGTTCTCAACAAGGGAGATGTGTTTGTGTTTCCTAAGGGCCTCGTTCATTACCAGTACAACAACAGGACTACTGGTGCAGTAGCTATTGCGGCGCTGAGCAGCCAGAACCCTGGAGTGATCACGATAGCCAACGCGGTGTTTGGAGCCGAGCCTTCCATCCCGGCCGGTATTACTACCAAGGCCTTCCAAGTGGAGAAGAGCACGGTGGATTGGATCCAGGCACAGTTCTAAGTTTGTGTTCCACGGGTGTGTTGTCGAGTCGATTGGTACTGCTTTGTGTTTAGACTCAAATTTGCATTGCATTACATTCTTTCTATAATATTGTAAGTCGAGGATTGTGTCCTCATTGGTGTGTTTTTTCCTGTTTAAAAAATGTTGATGTGTTGTGGGACACACCCCTATTATTTATTCTAAAAGTAAATTGTTTTATCTTGTGTAATGTTTTTTCACGGGAAGTAATTCTTTATCTTATGTGATGTTTTTTTGAAGGGTTATCTTGTGTGATGTTTTTTTAGAACTTATCTTGTGTAATGTTGATGTGTCGTGGGGCACCCTATTGTTTATTCCAAAGGAAAAAAGTATCTGCGAACCAACCTGTGGTTGGATGGTTAGAGGGACAGTGCTATCCCCAGCCCATCAGGGTTCAAGTCCTGTTGCTCGCATTATTCCTGGATTTATTTTAGGATTTTCGGCGATTCGCTTTCAGTGGGAGGAGACGTTCCCGTCGACAACGAGGCGCCTACGGTGACTTGTAAATATCAAAATGTTGTACCGTAAGTGTATGCGCGTATGTATGAGCGCTTGCGTCTGTACTGTGTTCAAAAAAAGGAAAATTATATCATGTGTAATGCTGAGCACAAGGAGCCTACACATCCTTCCAAAATAAGCCCCCTGTAAATGCATCAAAATATATAAAAAATCCTAATAATGATGATGATGATGCAACCTTGTATGTGCTGAAAATGGGATCACCTATTTAGTTACAGGATAATGCATTATTAATATACCAAAATGCAAAAGTTGTTTGAATGACCACAAGAAAATAACTTTGAGATTCGCTACCGTTTAAAAACTCCACGAGTATTGTTTAGGAGAATATTAAATTTTGCGACCTCACCGGAGAAGAACCTAACCTAAGTGTTTGGAGCCATCTCCTCTAACCAGCCATGAGGTTTTGGGCATTCAATCTTCATCCTCTCCATGTTCTTCTCCCAAGTAGATACTGAAGTCCATATTGCACATTTCCAAAACACTGTTCTTCATGGTCTCTCCCTTGTGTACCTTGTTTAGATTCTCGTAGAGATGCATAACACGGAATTTGTGCTCATATTCATTGAACGCTAACTGAAAACTTTAATTGGCCCTTACATACACATATATCATTACAACATAATAACTTGTCTTGATGATGGACAAGTTGTAACCAAAGATGCTCACCTTCTATTTGTCACTCGTGATAGTGTACAAAGAAGTATTGATCATGTTATTAGATCAAGTTTCAGGTTTGCCAATAATAACAATCCCAAGTGCTATAACACTGCCACCTCCACTATTGCCCCGAAAGTGGAAAAATGCAATCACTGGGATCAATCCCAATAGCACATAGTAATTGGCCCAAAGCTTGTTCTTTATTTGTGTGTCATCTATGACTAGCATGCATCCTTCCAAGAATCCCCTTCCACATGCATCCAAAGATATATACAAGGTTCTAAAAACACACTCTACAACTTCAAAAGGTATGAGCTCATAAGGTTGCTTCTCCTAAGCTCTTCACCATAATGTCATAGCAACTTGGCTCATCCCCACATACTTCAAGTGTAGATCTCTTGGCCCTCCCTAGATTCCATCCTTGTAGATCTCTTAGCCCTCCCTAGATTCCATCCTTGCATGACACAGTTTATACTCCTTTTGAACTATCTTAGCAAACGACTTAGAGTGTTATCCTCATCATCTCTAACTCTTTCAAATATAATTTTCTACCAAGAAAGGTGTTGTTAGTTCCATTACATCCCACAATCTCTTACGGTTGTGCTCGTCAACCAATCTATTTACTGTAAATGCGCTAGTCATGTTGTCCTTTGTTGCAATGAATCTCTAAGGGCATCCTTCGTGAAAATGACAATCAAATCTCTCACTATTATTATTTCTCTTGTGTATGTGCACTCTATTCCTCATTGTATAATTTTTTGTTGCAGTCCTTACTAGTTCAACAGTGGAAAACTCCACATCCATATTAGCTTCAAGGTTAAAAGACTTGAAATTGTGCATATCTTGCACCTTGTCCATCATCATCATCTTTTTTCTTCATTCTTGTTTGGTTATCTTATGGCAGCTCTAGGTTTACTTCTTCTAATGTGTCAACAGGTGGTTCATCTTCCACCTCTAGTGCATCCTTCCATCCCTTCTCCACTAGATCATCTTGCATATCTTCATCCACATTCTTCCACTAAAGCTCACAATCCTCCTCAATGTCATAAACATTGTCCACAAACTGATAACTAGAGTTATCTGCCTAATTCTTCTCAGTACCCTCAATTTGTGTTTATTCAGCATTGATGCATCCCTCTCTACCCTCTCTCTGCCTCTTGAACACATGTGCTTCTTGCTATATGATGATGTTGCCTATTCTTCTCTGAACTATCAGAGTTTGTAGCATGGGCCAAACAATCATGATATTATCTAGCATTCCTTCCTACCCAATAATATTTCTATGGTCAATAAACATAACCAAATTCCTTTTCTCCATAGATACTTCAGACACGGCATCATAGTCAAACTCACAAATAATAAACTTCGGAGTATTAGAGTTACAACGTCCAGGTTTGGACCAATAAACATCATGGAACATAGATTGCAATCATCAAATGTACCAATAACTTCATCTATGTAGCTCCTATTATCCCAAATTCCATAGAAGAAACCTTTGTGACGAATTTCTACATTGAATTTGTCTTTTGACAACACTACATTGCAGGATACTAAGGAGTAGTTCCAAATCCTAACAAAACAGCCGCAAAATTCAAAATCTTCCCCATGCCTAAACCCTAAATCGTACAAAATTACCAACATTTGGTCGCCAATTTAAAGAAAGAATTAAATCAACACCCAAAAGAACCAAATTGGCACCCTTACATAGCCTATTGTTGCCCAGTAGCTAAAATTTTCCCTAGTCCGCACCTTTTTGAGCTACATCATTCGAGAGAGGGGGGATTGGGTCAACAATATTACCCCACTCACGAGGATATTGAAGCTCCGGAATCTTCGGAGTCACCATCCTCAATATCATTGGTGTCGCCGGCGCACTCGCAACGACCCCTTCACTTTGTACACCTCTGTTACAATCGTCATGGTCCAGGTCATCGGCGCAACCAAACTCGCCACCGCCGGCTAGCCCGCGATGTGCTCACCAGCCATTTTGCTTCTGCCATCGCCGCCAACGTCCTCCATCTCGGCGAAGTCGAATCGGCACGAGTACTCTACGTGTTGGTCTAACTCTAGGGGTGTTCTTGCAAGAAAGCCATCATGCTCGTGCAGTGTACCTCACATGACATTCACGCGCCATTTTCCACCTCGCTGGCATGCCACCTGGACGCTCAGGTTGCGGGGGCCACTTATGACGTCGCCTGCTTGTCGTGCCAAGTTCCCTGACTCATATGAGCACTTTGCAATAAGTGTGGCTAAAATGCACACACACATACGAAACAAGATTTTTCAGGGACATATTCCCTCTGTAAATTTTTATAGGACTTTTTAGATAACTCGAAGTACGAAACAAGTCTGTAGCTGGTACTCCGGGTGCAATTTACTCTTGCCGTGGTGTGTGACTGTGTGAGTCACACCAAGACCAAGTAGATGGATGATGTGTAGTATTATCAGTTGTGTGGATGTGCATGTACTTTCCTAGTACTCCGTATATCTTAGTACCGGCCACAACCACAACGCATAGTGCGCATGGCGCGTTTTAGAATGCTTATTGCAGGTCCACGGCGCAAGTGCTGTCCTAGCAGAAGCCCACTGGCTAGTGTGTACACCCTTCATCACTACCCAAAGTGGAGAAGCCATTAGCATGTGGTCCAGTGCGACTAGAGGAGTCCCAAGTGCTCCACCCATAACGAGGTGCTCCCCACAATGCCGCAATATCACTGCTATATAAGACGCACCACCCATGCCAGAGCAGGCAGCAGCAGCGAGCGATCTGCACTACTCACGGTAAGAACCACAACCACCACAAGTGAGTGACCATCGGAGCAAGGAAAGACCAGGAGAGATGGCAATGAGGCCGCTTGTCGTCCTGGCCCTGGCCGTGGCGCTCGCCGGCGTGGCACTGGGAGGGGGCGCGGCGGAGGGGGCCGGCGAGTGCGGGAGGTCCTCCCCCGACCGGATGGCCCTGCGCATGGCCCCGTGCATCTCGGCGGCGGACGAGCCGGACTCGGCGCCGTCGAGCAGCTGCTGCTCGGCGGTGCACACCATCGGCAAGAGCCCCAGCTGCCTGTGCGCCGTCATGCTGTCCGGCACCGCCAAGATGGCCGGGATCAAGCCCGAGGTCGCCATCACCATCCCCAAGCGCTGCAACATGGCCGACCGCCCCGTCGGCTACAAGTGCGGAGGTACCTCCCTACACATCACATTTCACATGTACTCCTACTTCCGAATACTTGCTAACCAGTAATAATCTGCTGATAACGTCGTAGCAATGCTGAGTCCGGTTTCTTGTTTCCACAGATTACACGCTGCCTTGATGGCCCGGCAATGCTGCCGATGAAGATGAATGCTGTGGAAGGCGTCGTCGTGTGGGAATAAGCGAGTGGTGCATGTGCCACTTATGTGGGGCACTAGTGACTTCATGGAGGTGCCATCATGTGATGTGTGCTTGTGGGAATATGTTTCTATAAGCATGTAATGTTTCGTCTGTGTTAACGTCAACAAACGTCTCCGTGTGATTTCTATTTTCAGACAAAATGCTTTCACCCGACTTTGTATAAAAGCCTCAAACGGCACCAAAAAGTCCTACAAACACGCAAACACACCACGTTATGTTCATCCGTTACAGATTACCGTCCAAACCAGAAGGTTACAAAGCACCACAGCAAAAGGCTTAACCCACGTACCTCATAATCGATGAGCGAAATGCGTTGATCATCGCCATTGCGGCTCCCATTCATGTTCTGTCATGCCTCTTTGCCGATGGCCTCCAAAGTTGTATGTAGATAAGCATTTTGAAGACACCGTCAACCGACGTGAGAGGGAAAAACCCATTCAACTGTTAATTTCTTGACCAAAACAACCTCTTAAGGATCGCTAGCAAGCCTTGAACACACGGGGGGTCCAAGTCACAAGCTAAAAATTTCCCAAGGGGCGTCCACATAAGTCCTTCTGGAGATTTCAAAACATAAGTCCCTTCGTTTCTAAATATAAGTCCTTCTGGAGATTTCAATACAAACTCCATACGGATGTATATAGACATTTTTAGAGTGTAGATTCACTCATTTTACTTCATATGTAGTCCGTACTCATTTTACTCCATATGTAGTCCATATTGAAATCTTAAGACTTATATTTAGGAACGGAGGGACTAAGTGACATGAGAAAAGGATATGAACACATTATATCACAACCGTTTGAGGATGTGTACTCCCAACTTCTTCAGCAAAGACTGAACCCAAACCACCTCACCTGACGCATTTGCCACGTTCTGCATCTGTACTAGAACATGGCAAAGTTACTTGCTTACGAGCACTCCATGGTACAAGATTTGAAACGAGAAACACTGCAAAGCCTCTTTAAGTATGCCGTCTACTAGACAAACGAAACAGCTGCTCTGGGAAGACAAGTAAAGCTGATAAACAACAGGGTACAGTTACTCACGGATAGAGCCTGGGCACAGAGGATGAAGAAACCATGCGCTTTGTAATTTCAAAACATCTTCTCTGAGCCGGTAGGTAGGATATTTCTTGAAGTATCTGGGGGTGAATGAAACACACTGCTATCTTTGCTGGCACAGGTACAAACCTGGGATCGTTTTACAAGAAACTGGGTACGATCAATGATGCAGACGCAACGCTAGGATGCCGATGGCCGGTTGAAGCATGGGGATAATACGGAGTTATGGCCCGCTAGCACGGTAGTGTTCTTGCTTCTCTTTTGTCACAGCTATATAGGAGTACAGACTACAGAGTATGCTAGTTGTTGGGGCAGAAAGCGAAGAAGAAACGCTCGACCAGCCAAAACTTCAGGACTCGGGAGTGACCTGTTGGACAAGGATGAAGACGTGCATGGAGGAAAAGCTTTTGCTTTTGCAACCAACATTGGATATTGCATACCTTGGTTTGAGTCTCACAAGTTTAGCCTGGTAATGGTATATTGTTATTTTTGGAGATGGAACCAAAATCCATTGATCAAACAAGCTCAACGGATTCGTTGGCTACAAGGCCTAGTACGAAAGCTGGGAGATCCCCACCAGCTTCGCACCATGAGCTGCAAGCCTGCAACAGTGTCAGCTACTTTATCAGGTGCAAGTTCTAGGACAGAAAGACACTGAAAACCTAGCAAAACACTGAGACACCATAAACTTTACCTCCTGGAATGGAAGATCAACCCATTAGCCGAGAGGTCGTGGTCCTTGCTCTGCAACGCCTAGACGAGCACTTGCCCATCTGAATCCACCTCCACTCGCTGGATACCCTGGTCTGCTGCGGCACGAACATTGCTTAGACATGCAACCGCTTCAGCTTGTAAATCATCATCTGCCCTGCGGAGACGGCCTGCTGCTGCAACCAACACAGTCCCCTTCAGCGTCTCCCCCGGCCACCAGGCACCAGCATTGTCGTTTGGATCGAACGCCCCACCGCAGTTGATTTTCCCCACTACGGCGACCGGCGGTTTCCGCTTCTGCTCCACTGCCCGGTTAATTGTCGGAGGCGGAAGGTAGAGTTACCGTATTCGACTTCACATATGCCTACCCTGGCTACCACCTAATCAGTTTCCAGCATTGATTTTGTTCCTCGTTTCCACCACGTCCACAACAGCACTGTAATCTTGATCATATATTTGTCTCCCATGTGCAGTACCATATGCAGCATCCCCTTTGGACCTGAAGATTCCACCGGCTTGCATCTTTCCTTTTCCATGCCCAGCAGACGCCATACTTGACGCACTCCCTTGCATCGCACAAATGTATGCGCCCCATCCTCGTCCAAACGCCAGCAAACTTGACAGATCGTATCTATCTCAATGCCCCATCTCGCGATACTCGCCCTATGGGGAAGGCTGTCATGTGTGATTCTCCACAGGAATTGCCGCACATTTAGAGGGCACGGGCTGGACCAAATGTTAAAAGGGCAGCCCGGTGCACGTAGCTCCTGCTTGCGCAGGGTCCAGAGAAGGGTCCAACCACTTTAGGTTCGACCAAGGACTGGACCATATGTTATTCCAGGAAAATTGCCCCTCCTGCTCATGAGCTGTTGGACTTGGACCCGTGGAACTTCCCCTCAGCTCCTCGACCATCTGATGTAGTTTATAAGCATTTGACCTGATTCAACAAAATGTTGTCAGGCAGATGACATGGTCACAGCTTCCCCACTCGCACTCATCTTTGAACCCATGAAATGTCTGACGAGCCTACTTTTTCTTCTTGCGCTTTTAGTTGCGGCTTTGGTCGAGTAAAATGGTCCAGTGACCATGCTCAACTTACGCTCCACTCGCAGCGCAGTTGCTGAACGGTGCTGAAATGTTGGAGTTTGTTGTTCTTGCTTGCTACACACTGTTGAGTTTCCAGCTGGGACCGTGGGAGGAAGGCCAAACATGATCTGTTTAAACAACACACGCAGATTTAATGAGTACGCAGTGTTGTGTTCCTTGCCAAGGGTTTATGTCTATTATGTCTTCCACTGTGCCTTGCCCAGGGTTAATGAGTACGCAGTGTTGTGTGCCTAGCCTTGAGAAACCAATTGGTGTCGGCCTTCAAGTACATGGCCTCCGGAGCCCTCAGTTTGGTCCAGCAGTGACAGGATCCCAAAGAAAGATAGTGCATATCTGTCTCCATTGCTTAATTTTCTTCCCCTGAAAGCACGGTTCATCCGATTTTATAATTCTACCAGGTTCTTCCTTCCTTTCTTCTCCCTTTGTTCTCCTAATTGTTTCTTCTTCACGTAATCGCATAATCACGATACTTCCAGGTACAACTACTAGCACATTTTCTATGATCTATCAAAACAAAAGCTCCTCGCGATTTAAGCATACAAGGTTCACATTAGATTAGTGCACTATTTGGGAGGAACTAAACTAGAAGCACATGGATGAAGGTTGTTGATTCATGAATTTAAACAAGGCAATACTTCAACCAATGAATGTACAAGCAATGCACATCTGTAATTATGATAGGTTGGATCAGGTATTATGTTTTTGCTTGCCAAATCTATTGCATGGTTCAACTAATGACGAAACCTGGAAAATAAGAATGTTTCCCTACCAATAAACAAATCCTTTTATCAAAAAAATAAACTCCTTCCAGAAAGAAATTATTGTGGATGATTTATGAGCTCCAGGAGTTACCTAATGTGCAGTCATAGGTAGTGAAGACCCAAACATTCCATTTTCATGTCCTTGCTGTCAGCCAACTCCTGTAAGGCTGGAACACATGAAGAAAAAGAACCATCCTGAACACCAGATGCAGTATTTTTTATATAATCAGTAATATGAAGATAATGTACTCCCATTATCTACCTGAAGTTCATTTTGGTTTTTCCTTCTCGAGTGTGATTTCAACGAGCTGAATATTTCCCTGTAGTGAATCAGCCTTGCAAGAGGGGAGGAAAGAGTAGCCATCCAGAAGCTTCAAACCCCACTTCACCATAAAAAATTCAATCAAGTGATGACCACTGCACAAAAGAATCGAGACGATATATTAGGTGAGTAGCTCCCAGCAGTTTTATCTTAGTGGAGAAGGCTGAAGAATTTATTGGAACCTGCGATTGTGGTGTGTGGTAATGAATAGCGCCCCAGGAGGATGGTAACTGTTGCGAAGAGATCATCAAATTCTTACCAAAATAGATGCAAAACTTGTCTCTGTTGTATTATGAAACAATAACCATAGCAAAGAAGATAAGAATTTTATGATGAATATAATGTAAAGAAAAAGTATACCCAAGCAGCTAGGAGAAGGTTCTTAGGCACTGGACCAAGATTTTCACATTATCATTGTCACTGTAACCACAACTCTTGGAGACCCCTGTTTTGTCTTCCAAATTCTTTCCCATAAATCCCGGTTCATAAAATGCGTTTCCAAAAACATCTACGGAGTACATCATAAAGAAGGCACAGAGCAATAATATACAACACAATTAGTGCACAGAGAAATACACGAGGATAAGACTGCCTAGCTAGGGAACTTGCACAGGGCTGCAAAAATAACAGACCATCCATTCCATAAAGAGACAATTTGCCCATATGTTGGATCTTTCTGATACTGCAGCATATAGGCAAATTACAGGACAAGACAAAAGCAAGACCTAGAACTACAATCTATGTAGAGTGCTTCTTTCGTTTTTTCGAAGCAAGCTTGGCAATGACCTCATTCAAAATAGAGGGGTAAGTCGTCATTAAATGCCCCCATCCATTAGTTGACATTACCCTTTTCAAACAGGAGGAAGATTGAGCTTGAATAAACTTGAAGCACGCCATCTTCAACCCGCTGCAGTCATGCTGCTCGGCCAGAACAAGAGTGGCCGCCACCGAGCTCACACCTATGTCCTCAGACAACCGCTTTTCACAGATGAACTTGAGGTGTTGGAGGTCATATCTGTCTGCCGCCGTAAATAAGCCTCACAGCCATTGCAACCGCATTTCATCCTCTTCTTGTCCTTGTTCCACATCTTGTGCTTCCTCCTGCATGCCTTCCTTCTCCATCTCAGGAAAAGAGTCTGTGTAGATGAATCTAAGCAGAGCCCTGAACACTTTTGCCTCCATGTCTTCGATCCGTATGACACTGGACGTGGTGCCCTCCTTCATGGGGCCAAAGAGCTGCGCCATGAAGACCGTCGACCGGGCAGCAAGCACGCACCGGTGTGCAGCGAATGTCTCGCCGCTGACCTCGAACGTCACATCAGCACCCACCTTACTTTCAAGGAGAGTGTTAAAATGCTGGCATATGTAGCGATGCGGGGCAGTGCCACCAGCGGCGTCATCCTCCGCGCTACATACCATGATGTCGCAGCGGATGGTGAAACCATCACGCTTCATATTCTCCGATCGTTCAAGGGCGTCTTTCCTCATGAACTTGCGGTGGCCCCGCGAACCGCCATGGGGGAAGCTGCACGTCTCGGTCCCAAGAATGTACACCAGCTTCTGCCTCTCGGCCTGGTCGATGAAACTGAGACTGAACTTGGCCTCCACGGCATTGTTGAGGTAGTCGTCGAGGCGGCAGACGTAGAGAGAGACGAAGTCGGCGCAGCTTGGACTGTCGCCGTTAGGGAAGAGCTCGATCTACCACGTGTGGCATCCGACCCTGAAGGGCCGGGAGATGATGCTCTCCCCGGTGGGCGCCTTCTCCTTGGCGCCTGAGTAGCCCTGGACCACGAGCAGGTGGTGGCCGCAGTCGGCGCTGGTTTCGCAGGCCGACCCGGCGCAAGGGGGGCACAGATCGACGCCGTCGACGACCGACACGCCGGCGAACGACGACATGGCGTCGACGAATCTGCGAGGTTGATCGATCGAAGATGTTGGCACTCCAAGCTTAGGTTCGGAGCTGGGGATTTGAGATCGACGGGCTGATGGTCAAACCTGGTCGCGGTCCGCGCGGAGTCGTCGCCGCCGCAAAGCGAACTGGTGTGCCGCCCGCGCCGCTGTCGCCATCCTCGGAGAAGCAGAGTGCGCGTCCGGCCTCGGCCTGCCTGAGCTAGGGTTAATGACTTACCGCGTTATTAGGCTTTTGTTGTCCTCACAGCCAACACAAACTGCAAAGCCCATCGCTCACGGCACTTTTGGCAAAGCCTCATTCTCAAAAAAGTACTCCTACTTTGGCAATTCACAAGCTGAATTTTACAGTATATGCAAGAATATGATGCAACCAAAAACTAGGTAAATCGACTTGAATTTTGCAGTGTGTGTGGTCTGGTTTGATTTGGGTGACTTTCGCGCGGCCGAAGCTGATGTCCTGGACCATGTGTGGGCTTTGCTACCAGAAGAGGCTTCGGCGTGCACCAAGGCGACCAACCAGCTTGGCCTTCATCACGGCATTGTTGAATTTGACTCGCTCCAACCCGGTAAGAGCCCTCGACACAGACGGGTGTGACATGGCTGATGTCGGTGTCCTCCTATGGGAGGCGCGTTGTCTCAGTGCATTGTCTTTTTACCCTTTTGAGTTTATCTTCTTGCGGCGTGAGTATTATGCCTATGATCAATGAGTGTAATTGTTTTGATCGTAACCATGGTCGCTCCCTGCTGTGTTTTGTCATGACTGCTTGCAGTTGCATCCAAAGCTCTGCATGTAGATGAATGTTTTCAAGATACGGTAGGGCAGGTCAGCTAATTTGGTCATGATCGTCTAGAGCACTACACTCTGACCTACAAACTAGAGTCATATGACCATGGGTTATTGACCAAAACAACCTCTTAAGGATCGCTAGCAAGCCTCCAGCACACGAGGGATTCTAGTTACAAGCTAACAACTTCTTAATTAAGATAGCTCCACATTAATCTAGCTAAGTGACGGGACAAAAAGGGCATGGAAAACCATGCATTGTAGGGTATTGCTTGGGGAGGCTGTCTATTCCTTTTGGAGACGGATGCATATTTCTTGAGAACTTGACTGGTACAAGATTACAACACACCTAGATAGTATGGCGCCCTCTGTTGCGCCCACTATAGTTGTGTTCGACATCTACATGTTTGTCCATGTGGCGTGCATTAATGCGTAAGAATAATCGTGTGTTTGTCTCTAATACGTCTTCAATGTATATATAATTTTTTTATTGTTCCATACTATTATATTATCAATCTTGGATTTTTATATGCATTATTATACTATTTTATATTATTTTTGAGACTAACCTATTAACCTAGTGCCCAGAGCCAGTTGCTATTTTTCCTTGTTTTTGCCTTTACAGAAAATCAATATCAAACGGAGTCCAATTGAAACGAAACTTTTTGAGAATTTTCTTGGACCACAAGACACCCAGAAACCTTCGGAAGGAGATC